>NC_074701.1:27479916-27779916 GCF_029448725.1 Salvelinus fontinalis | reverse complement strand
TCAGCGCAAAGAATTCAGAATACCTCCCGGTGTGAATAGTGACATAAAACATGGTCTCTACTGTGCCTGGTTATATCAGATCTGCTAATGTAGGGAAGAATTCAATCCTGGCCCAAGGTTACTGTAATTTCCAAGAGATCATAGATTTAGTGCCGATTTGGATAAATGACAGACCTCTCATCCATGTAATCATACCTGCTGTCTCCTTCACTAGTAGCATCAGCTGACCAAATGACCCCAGGGGTCAGACTGTCAAGGACCTAGCCTGGTGGACAGAACACATGGCCATTAGTCCTGTCCTCCTTTTGTTCTCAAGAGTTATCAGTTCGATTGGTTTTAGTATGGAGCCCTGGGGCTGCAGAGGGGGCTGTTGCTACTGCTCATGCCCAAGATGGAGGCACCTCCACAAGCTCAGCCCACACTCTCCTCCCGTAGGGTCTGAAACCTGCCCTACCACTCACAAAGACAGGCATCTTCTGGCAGGTGCCAACAGTGCCCCGCCCCTCTTACAAAATCAAGCTCTGTTCTCTCTACTTTAATCTAAATGAAGCTTGAAATGTGCTGCTCTTCCATGCATGCTCAATAAGACAACCTACAGTGAGGGAAAAAAGTATTTGATCCCCTGCTGATTTTGTACGTTTGCCCACTGACAAAGAAATTATCAGTCTATAATTTTAATGGTAGGTTTATTTTGTGAGAAACAGAATAACAACAACAAAATCCAGAAAAACACATGTCAAAAATGTTATAAATTGATTTGCATTTTAATGAGGGAAATAAGTATTTGACCCCCTCTCAATCAGAAAGATTTCTGGCTCCCAGGTGTCTTTTATACAGGTAACGAGCTGAGATTAGGAGCACACTCTTAAAGGGAGTGCTCCTAATCTCAGTTTGTTACCTGTATAAAATACATCTGTCCACAGAAGCAATCAATCAGATTCCAAACTCTCCACCATGGCCAAGACCAAAGAGCTCTCCAAGGATGTCAGGGACAAGATTGTAGACCTACACAAGGCTGGAATGGGCTACAAGACTATCTCCAAGCATCTTGGTGAGAAGGTGACAACAGTTGGTGCAATTATTCGCAAATGGAAGAAGCACAAAAGAACTGTCAATCTCCCTCGGCCTGGGGCTCCATGCAAGATCTCAACTCGTGGAGTTGCAATGATCATGAGAACGGTGAGGATTAAGTCCAGAACTACACGGGAGGATCTTGTCAATGATCTGAAGGCAGCTGGGACCATAGTCACCAAGAAAACAATAGGTAACACACTACGCCGTGAAGGACTGAAATCCTGCAGCGCCCGCTAGGTCCCCCTGCTCAAGAAAGCACATATACATGCCCGTCTGAAGTTTGCCAATGAACATCTGAATGATTCAGATGACAACTGGGTGAAAGTGTTGTGGTCAGATGAGACCAAAATGGAGCTCTTTGGCATCAACTCAACTCGCCGTGTTTGGAGGAGGAGGAATGCTGCCTATGATCCCAAGAACACCATCCCCACCGTCAAACATGGAGGTGGAAACATGTACGCTTTGGGGGTATCTTTCTGCTAAGGGGACAGGACAACTTCACTACATCAAAGGGACGATGGACGGGGCCATGTACCGTCAAATCTTGGGTGAGAACCTCCTTCCCTCAGCCAGGGCATTGAAAATGGGTGATAATGGATGGATGACAATGACCCAAAACACACAGCCAAAACAACAAAGGAGTGGCTCAAGAAAAAGCACATTAAGGTCCTGGAGTGGCTTAGCCAGTCTCCAGACCTTAATCCCATAGAAAATCTGTGGAGGGAGCTGAAGGTTCGAGTTGCCAAACGCCAGCCTCGAAACCTTAATAACTTGAAGAAGATCTGCAAAGAGGAGTGGGACAAAATCCCTCCTGAGATGTGTGCAAACCTGGTGGCCAACTACAAGAAACGTCTGACTTCTGATTGCCAACAAGGGTTTTGCCACCAAGTACTAAGTCATGTTTTGCAGAGGGGTCAAATACTTATTTCCCTCATTAAAATGCAAATCAATTTGTAACATTTTTGACATGAGTTTTTCTGGATTTTGTTGTTGTTATTCTGTCTCTCACTGTTCAAATAAACCTACCATTAAAATTATAGACTGATCATTTCTTTGTCAGTGGGCAAACGTACAAAATCAGCAGGGGATCAAATACTTTTTCCCCCTCACTGTAAGTGTAAGTCTCTATGGATAAAGTGCATCTGCTGAAGTGGCTATAATGTCATGAGAACACTTACTAGATAGAAATAGTGGTGTAGCGCAAGGTTCTAGAGTAACGAACTCGGGTCATTCTTGGCTAAATTAAAACACTTCTGTACTAAAGCAGGTTATGGGGATGGATCACTTACTCTCCGTCAAAAATAGGCCTCTCTCTGTAGGGGTTTCATTTTAGCCAGCCTCTCAACTGATTATGTGAGGATCAGGATGTTGGGAAAGGGTGCAGTTTGAGTGTTAACAGAGAGTACTCCTCCCAGTTTGAGTGTTAACAGAGAGTACTCCTCCCAGTTTGAGTGTTAACAGAGAGTACTCCTCCCAGTTTGAGTGTTAACAGAGAGTACTCCTCCCAGTTTGAGTGTTAACAGAGAGTACTCCTCCCAGTTTGAGTGTTAACAGAGAGTACTCCTCCCAGTTTGAGTGTTAACAGAGAGTACTCCTCCCAGTTTGAGTGTTAACTGCTCAACGAGGGTGGTTTGTTAGGCTATATATTAGGCTATATTAAGACAGGGGCAGTACTCATGATAGATCATACAATTATAATTTCTCTGAACACGGCGAGACCATCTCTTTTTAGATGGATGAACATGATGTCACGCCCTGACCTTAGAGAGCTTTTTATGTCTCTATTTTCAGGGTGTGATTTGGGTGGGCCTTCTATGTTCTATTTTCTATGTTTTTGTATTTCTTTGTTTTAGCCGGGTATGGTTCTCAATCAGGGACAGCTGTCTATCGTTGTCTCTGATTGGGAACCATACTTAGGTAGTCCTTTCCCTCCTTTCTGTGTGGGAAGTTAACTTTGTTTGTGGCACTAATGCCCTTGTAAGCTTCACGGTTGTTTCTTTCATTTGTTGTTTTGTTGGCAACATTTTAAATAAAAAGGAAAATGTACGCTGACCACGCTGCACCTTGGTCTTCTTCCATTATCGGCCGTGGCACATGATGCCATGAGCTGTAAAATCCAACTCCACTAAGCCATAAAAATCACATTCTCTATACTTTCCTACTATCTAGAGTGGTATATATATATATACAGGGGCTGCAGAGTAGAATCTAGCTTCAATCATATCTTTATGGCCTCTGAAAAATAAACAAGCAACCCAGGACAACACTGTGAGGCCGTTGGGGATGATGCGTGTTTACCAGCTATCGGGAACAGCTCTGACATCAACTGGACATTTAGGTTTAGCATGTGAGATTAGCCTCAAGCCACAAGCAGGCCTACATTCCCTAATAAACTGGATTCACTCATGTTTCAGATGCTAGGGCCATGGAAGAAATCCCTTACGGATTACGAGGTTCCCAAATGAAATAAATGTTGTGGATTGCCGATGATGGTGATCATTCAAAGAAAGAAAAACAACCTCCATCTTGAAGCTTTCACATAACAACACATAACAACACATAACAGCACATAACAACACATAACAACACATAACAACACATCACACACATTCCTTTAAATCTTTCCATGATGAAGTCCAAGACAAAAACAACAACATCCACCTGAGGCTCTGCTCTAGCCATCTCAGCCCTCTAGCCCACAGTCTTTGTGTAAGTCTGCCAGCATTAACCGAGAGGGGAACAGTCTCCCTGAGCCTCTAAAACAAGCTCCACTACTCTGGGGCTCTGAGTAGACACATGCAGCATTAAAGCCTCATATGTGGAGGATTATTTAACGTTTGGATGATAGCAAAGAGGATCTGGGCTGTGAGTGTGCCATCCCCTCTTTAATGGCTTCTAAACTGGGCATGGGGTGGGGTCACATGATACATGAGGCTCAGTTCCCCGAGGACCAGGCCCTGTGTGTGAATGGAGCTCTGTTCCCTTTAACGCAGTGAAAACAAAACGAGCAACTGCCTTCACAACACACCCCAAAGCAAAGCAGTGCTAAAGGGCGACATAACACAGGTCCACTCTTCAATTCATATCGATACTGAAAAGTGTAGGCCTATAAGTCATGTCTGTTTTGGAGCTTGACGTGATGCTACACACATGGAAATTGTTTGGCTGGTGAGAGCTCCAAACAGCTCTGTACTGTATGCGTGCCAACCCGAGACCACCAAATTAAAAAGTGTTCTAACATTTATTTGGATTGAGTAGCCTAGAAGAGAGGCCTTAACAGGACTAATCTCAACAATACTGGCAAACCCAAAATGACTAAATATCATTACTAGGAAACTAAAAATGCAATAAATCCCAACATCCTCTCCACATTATCACTTAAAATGCAGCTTGGAATGTTTGTAAAATGACTAATTCCAGTGTGAAATAGAATTAACGAGTTAGATCTCCAAAGCGCCTTCTGGCCCACCACAGACTTGATGAATCACCAGGCAGCACTCAGTGAACTGGTGAGGATCACAGCTTCACAGTGGAATTCAGTGAACTGGTGAGGATCACAGCTTCACAGTGGAATTCAGTGAACTGGTGAGGATCACAGCTTCACAGTGGAATTCAGTGAACTGGTGAGGATCACAGCTTCACAGTGGAATCCAGTGGACTGTGAAGTACCTGTGAGCGATGCATCCAGCAATGATTACCTCATGCCCTGATCCCAATGACCAAAGCCTAGCTGAAGAAGGTATGATGTACATCTGAGTGATGAAGATCCTGAAAGAACATGACAAAGAATGAATAGCCTACTTCATAAATAAAAAGTTATGCAATTTTAAAGTGAAAATCTCATGCACTCTTAGCATAATACTACAAAGTTATACCTAGGAAAGCGTTGGCAACTTGGCTCTAATCAATCCTTCTGACAGAAACAACTCATGAGTATTGCTTCTTCCTACAAAACACCACCACAATACAGCATCGTACTGTAGTAACACCCTATCCATGCCAACAACAGAACCCCCAAAAGGCTATTACCTTCCTATATCATCGAGTGACTAGCGCCTACACATATTTAAGCAGCAGTGTGTCTAGACAGTCTATAAGTGCAATAGCAGAAACCTTGGGACACATGGTATATACATGAGAGAGCTGACACTGTAAAACATATATGAAGGGGGGGGGGGGGGGGGGGTAGTCCCAGAGGAGTGGAGGTCTCTAGCCTGACGCCGGAAGACTTTGAGATGAGTCAGCATGATCAGTAACTCAATAATGTTCCTCCTACCCTGATATTAAAGAGTGAAGCTACACTGCAGAAGTTTGACAGACAAAGCAATACCAAGCTACACTACCATGTGCTCACTATAGATACTGTGGTTAACCCCCTTTAATAGAAACTAGAGAATTGATAACATTTCTAACATGTCCATCTGGAACGTGTGAGATTCAAATGGATAAATGAAAAAGCAGGAAAAGGAACAACTGGCACCACAGCAAAGAAAACCAAATCCATTTTTCAATGTGTCAATAACCAAGCGCCCTTTTCTATACTTTGAACAGCCGCAGAGGATGTGGGTGGTGAATGATTGGAACCTGGTATGTTAATATATATAAAATATATATGAAAATGTATGCACTCACTACTGTACGTCGCTCTGGATAAGAGTGTCTGCTAAATGTAAATAATTTGGTGGGTGCTTATTTTGTCCTAATATTATTTGCATATCCTAACTCCCCCTGAGACACCCTCGGAGAGTGGAGTTACGGCCAGGGTCAGACATTATCAACAGTGACCCTGGAGCAATTAGGGATAAGTGCCTTGCTCAAGGGCACAGACAGATCTTTCACCTTGTCGGCTCTGGAATTTGATCTAGCGGCCTTTCAGTTACTGAGCCAACGCTCTAACCGATAGGCTATCTGCCTCCCATCCACTAGCCTGACTTAGATTCAACCAGGCCCACCAGTCATACAGGTTGATAACTAGCAGCACTGAAGAACCAGGGTGAACCTTAGCCAGGGCAGAGATAACAACTTAAGGCTGGATAGTAGGTAATCCAGAGCCTATGAATAAGAAGTATGTGCTGAAGGTGGCTTCAAGTCAAGACCTCACTAAGATCTTAAGGGGTCTGTTGACCGGCAATTGACCTTTAATCTGAGAGAATGTATTTGCACTCTGCTTCTAAACACATCATTCACGATCGTAAGACTGAGCTGTTCTTGTTTCAGCGGAGCAATTACTGGTGTTCCCTAATCAGCTAAAAAAGTGACAACAGAAAAAGAAAAGCAGTGTTTGCTGACAGCTGGCCCACTCTGATCTACTAGTCAAGAACGGTTGTCATTCACACCAAAGGCCAGATATCCATCCAAACTCAACCCTTGATGAAAGTGAATGAGGTAGTAATCAAGTGGATCTCAAACTGACAAGGCTCTGCTCATGTCTACTCCAACACCAAAACAACGCCACAAGAATCATTGTTGTCCACACAAAGGGAAAATGACAAGGCGCTTCCAGTTAACTGGGTAGTTAATTGTTGGGTGCTAAAGCCTCTCAACGACCATTGAGAGACTTGCTAGAAAAGGTCAGGAGGAACAGTGGGGGCTTCTAATGGACACTGGGCTGAATATATATATAATGAATCATGAGGTTAACACAAAGGCAGGGAAGGCCAGGAAAAGACTGATGACACCCACCCTAGAAGCACAACACGTTCATTGTTTCGTTGTGCTTGAGGCTACTGCTTCCAGCGACCACTCGGAGAGTTGATGTTCTTAACATTTTAGTCATTCATCAGATGCTCTTATCCAGAGTGACTTACAGTAGTGAGTGCATACATTTTTGTACTGGTCCCCCGTGGGAACCAAACCCACAACCCTGGCGTTGCAAGTGCTATGCTCTACCAACTGAGCCACACGAGACCACAAGCAGCTACTAAGGGTCTTAAGGCTCTTGGCTCTGTGACAGATCATTTTGAAAGACATTTTGAGAGGGCCTAGCAGGGCTTTCTCAAGGCTAATGACCTGTCGATAAACAATGGCCCTGTTTCAATGAGATGTTCAAGGGATGTTTATATTGGATGTTCCAAGGTAATGGACATTCTTTCTACCCAAGTAGGACTGTTAACCAAGCTTTGACCAGAGCCTTGGCCATCATCCTACTCTTCAATATGGTATTTAGCAAATATTTGTCTTACCTTTTAACTCTGGACTGGTGGAAATGAGCTCGTAAATAAGCATTTCCGTGTAAAGTCTACACCTGTTGTGTTCGGTGCATGTGATCAATAACATTTGATTTTATGATGAGCATTGGGCTTATTGGAATGAGACTGCGTAGTAAGCATTTCACTGTTAGTTCACACATGTCCTTTACGAAGCATGTGATGATTAAAATTAGATTGTATTTCAGTTGCTGCTATGAGACTTGCTGAGCTGCAGATGATTATAGGAAGATCAATGATGGAGACTTAGTCGTGGGAAATCCTCTCTTCACTGAGACTGTGATGCTTGATAACTCCCACACCTTCAACTCCAAGCATTCCAGCAGTTTATATTGTGCATGCTGGATCTCGTACTACCTGATCATCATTCAGAGTGCCAAGACACACTGAGACGACCAATTATCTCTTCCAGCAGCAACGCCTTCAGCAGAAACACCAAATTATCATGGCTGAAATTCTTTATTACCCTCTATGTGAAGTACTAAGTGTGTTCCCTCTTGACTGCGAGGTTGGCAAAAAAGCTGCTGGACAGATGTGCTGACTGCTAGATAAGCTTTCCATACTAAAGGTATCACTACAGACCCTGGTTCGATTCCAGGCTGTATCACAACCGGCTGTGATTGGGAGACCCACAGAGCTTCGCTAAATTGGCCCAGCGTCGTCCGGGTTAGGGATTGGCATGGGTAGGCCTTCACTGTAAATAAGAATTTGTTCTTAACTGACTTGCCTCTCACTCAACATCAACAAAACAAAGCAGATGATCGTGGACTTCAGGAAACATCAGAGGGAGCACCCCCCTATCCACATCGACGGGACAGCAGTGGAGAAGGTGGAAAGTTTGAAGTTCCTTGGCGTAAAAAGGTTAAATAAAAAATGGATGTAGGATCTTAAGACCAAAGCCCTTCCCCTCTGCAATCATGGCATATACCAGATCGTCAGCAGGAAGCCCCCCCTTCCCTCTGTCCATCAGATTAATTGGAAGTCTCTCATTACTTGAGCAGAATGGAAATGATTAACTGTGCTCTGAGATTACTCTCACATGCAAGAACATGATATGATCTAATGCAGTAAAAACCTCAGCTGAGCAGCAAAACAGAGACACTACCGGCAGACAGCTTTTAAAGTTACTATAGTGGGGAAGTAACTCCTAATTTTGTGTCCATTTTAATAGTGTTCGGAGCCTTCACAAAACTGAAGCCAAAATACATCCCGGATCTTCATTAGTGAAAGCGTGAGACCCACATCAGTGTGTTGAGTTTCAGCTCTAAACCTTTGACTGTCTGCATGCAGCTCCCGTCCATTTATAGAATCCTCTGTGACATCTGGATGGAGGTCCCCGTCCCACATCACACCAACCACAGACATCTTCAAATATGTGTGTTTATACTTATTTTCCAATGTGTTTATAGGGTAGTTTAAATTTAAGTGTGTGTGTGTGTGTGTGTGTGTGTGTGTGTGTGTGTGTGTGTGTGTGTGTGTGTGTGTGTGTGTGTGTGTGTGTACGTATGTACAAGGCAGTCTCCACTGAAACTTGTCTTGCTGACAAACCTCAGAGACAAATACGTCATTGATCCCAAATAGCTAGGAGACACATGGTTTCAACAGCTCAGCACAACGAACCAGACCTCAGCACCAGAGGCACTCTATCATTTTCCCATTAGAGCTTCAGGGTTCACTGTACACTCACCTGGTAATAGGACTTGATCTGTCGGATCAGGATGGAGAGGTTTTGTATGCGCAGTGTTGAGTCATTGTTCACTTTCTTGTTGGTTCTTTGAACAGTGGCTTTAGGATTTCTATGGGGAAGAAACAGATGAGAATAACAGCAGAGATTAGACAAATCCATTTGGAACTGTAAATTGTCTGTCTGTCTGTCACTCAGTCAAATGCTGCATTAGCAATACCGTGATAAGTGAGTCAGTAACCAGGTTTCCATCCAACCTTTTTTTGCAAGTATACTGAACAAAAATCGAAAATGTAACAAGCAACAATTTCAAAGATTCTACTGAGTTACTGTTCATATAAGGAAATCAGTCAATTAGAATAAATTAATTAGGTTCTAATCTATGGATTTCACATGACTGGGAATACAGATATGCATCTGTTGGTCACAAATACCTTAAAAGGAAGGTGGGGGCGCGGATCAGAAAACCAGTCAGTATCTGGTGTGAGCACCATTTGCTAGTGCCCAATGGGTGACATGTCCAGTGAGTATTCAGGCCATAGAAGAACTGGGACATTTTCAGTTTCCAGGAATTGTGTACAGATCCTTGCGACATGTGGCCATGCATTATCATGCTGAAATATGAGGCGATGGTCGTGGATGAATGGCACGGCAATGGGCCTCAGGATCTCGCCACGCTATCTCTGTGCATTCAAATTGCCATCGATAAAATGCAATTGGTATTTCTTGTTTGTAGCTTATGCCTGCCCATAACATAACCCCACTGCCACCATTGGGCACTCTGTTCACAACATTGACATCAGCAAACCGCTCGCCCACACAACGCCATACACGTGGTCTGCAGTTGTGAAGCCAGTTGGACGTACTGCCAAATTCTCTAAAATGACGTTGGAGGCGGCTTATGGTAGAGAAATTAACATTAAATTATCTGGCAACAGCTCTGGTGGACATTTCTGCAGTCAGCATGCCAATTTCATGCACCCTCAAAACTTGAGACATCTGTAGAATTGTGTTGTGTGACAAAACTGCATATTTTAGAGTAGCCTTTGTCCCCAGCACAAGGTCCACGTGTGTACTGATCATGCTTTTTAATCAGTTTCTTAATATTCAATGGATTATCTTGGCAAATGAGAAATGCTCACTAACAGGGGTGTAAATAAATTTGTGCACAACTTTTGAAATAAGCTTTTTGTGCGTATGCAACATTTCTGGGATTTTTACATGTTGCGTTCATATTTTTTGTTCATTGTACATGTCGGATAAAAAAAATGTCATGACAGGCCTCATGGAAACGGAACATTTTTCGGTAAATTTTACAAATGTTGACAATGTGGGATCATTATGTGTCGGTAAAAGGAATTATGCAATAAACTTTTTTTTCTTTCTTTTTTTTAATCGGTGGAAGAAAGGCTTTTATGAGTAAATATTGATATAATAACCATCATACCGAAGTAAACTTGGAGTCGCGCGATGACGTGTCGTCCTCCCACTACGACTCAGTTTATTAGGCTACCGATTAAATAAATGATGATGAACTTCACAGGGTGGGAAAAGTGCAAGTTGATGAGCTCGATGCTCGTTTCCAATAACCATTGAGGGTCTTATTCTGGTTACATGATAAATCGATGCTTGGCTGCCGTTTATTTATTTATTTTTAATCACTCTTTTGTCCATAATAATTTCATCATGTAGGTTTTACATGCACTTCAGCCAGCTAGACCGCACATGCAAATACCAGAGCGGGCACACTCACTATATAATGCCTTCTTTTTTTTTACCACAACATTTATTTTTATGTGCCCTACGTTATCACACAAGCCAATTTAATGGAAACATCTCTGTTGGGAAAATGTGCATATGGTTTTTATGCAGATTTGAGAATGTTCACATGAAAATGTGTTGCCAATTGGATGGAAACCTAGCTAGTGTTTTAACATTGACATTTCTCATGGTTAGGTTGAGGACCCCAGTACTGACAGAGCTAGGTCTTAACTGTGTTGTTCGTCTGTGACAGTTTTCCGCAAAAACAACTTCACTTATTACTTTGAGTCAAGTGTGAGACTCAGAGGGATTCAGCGTTCTAGTTCAGTCAAGGAGCACTATTGGGATGTGTTCCCCTAAGGGCTAGCAGTGTGACGCTGATGTTATCAGGAGTGTCAACCAGCGTTAACAACAGACATTCTAAACACACTGGCACGTTTCACACCCACAATAAGATACTGATCTTTCATAGTGAATAACTCAACTCAGCTTCATCATAATTAGGGTATCAAAATCCCTCGGAGTGAAGTTAACAGTAACACCTTTACTTAGTTGGTTTCCAATATACTAAGCTTTTACATGGGTATGGTTCTGATACTGTCCTCAACGCACATGGCCCCCCAAAAAAATGCCACACACTTCAGGACAGTCCGTTTTTTCTTTGCTTCTTGAATGTGTGAGGAATGCATTACATTTAAAGGGTAGGAAGCATAAGTTTTTACTCTCCAAAGTAACAGTGTGGTCAAAGACTTAGTAATTTAGTTGTAGTCACGATCTGCTTACCTATAACTACAAACATATTTATGTTTTAGCGTTTATACATATTTATTAACTTATTTCCGGGTATCTTGTAAACTACCCACAATGCACTATTTCTCAACGTTATATAGAGAACCGGTGCTACCTAGCTAGTTCCAGCTGGCTAACGTTAGATAATAGCCATGCTAGCATGTAATTACATTCCAAACCAAGGGTTGGCACTAGTGAACTACTATGCACATCCACAAAGAAGAAACCACATAAATGAATGCGAAAAACTGCATCTCCTCTTCTCCTGTACATTTGGTAGTGGTAGTCAAGTGATCGTTGTAGTAGTTTTCCGTTATCATTCGTAGCTAGTGCAGTAATACTCACAAGGACAGGGTTACGACTCACTTGTGCCCAAAAAACGAGAAGCTAGCTTTGAAGTGGAACCGGTTTGTCTGGTTGGAGCGAGTAGACTAAGGGAACCGTGTGCACGTTTACTGTATGCAGTGCTTATTTCACCCCGGAGGACTTTGATGGCTTAATATAACCAGTGGAAGGCAGGATTCGGGAATGAGAATAGGTGATATGCCAAGCGTGAATGTGAAGCCTTTCTATCGACCTACCGGCACATTGCGAGTATGGATATAAACCGGGTAAATTCAATGTGGATTTACCTCACTATATCGCTATTGGATTAGCCGAATCTCCCTCGGCCGGTGAAATGGCCTCTCCCTCTGAAGGCCTCTCCTTTGCTCTTCTTTGGTAGCTAACTCAGCCGTCAATCGGTAAGTCTCTGCTCTCTCTACTTGTTGTTTTCTGTGGGTTCCTGCCTGTGCTAGACTAGTTGTTCTCTGGCTTACTACTTAGCTATGTCGACCATGGTGGTGCGCTAGCTAGGCTAGTTAGCTGGCTAGGCTAGCTAAAATAACTAACTTTAGCTGGCTGGCTTACTGGCTAAGATAACTGTTAGATGGCATTATGTATTTCCAAAACACTGGTTTACTATAATGTGCCTGTACGCTAGGTGTTGATAGCAACTGGCTGACTCACGCAGTGCTAATGTAATGTTAGCAGGCTAGCAGGGCTAACGTTAGCAGGCTGGTTGGTTAGCAACCTTGCAAGCAGATTTGTAACAAATTCATAACGTATTTGCTTGTTAATTGCCTGAAATTACATTGAAACTAGTAGTCATGTTATATGTTTGATGTTATTTTTGTTGGGAGTTGAAATTCTAGGGAATAGGCTGGCTTGCCAGGTCTTCCATAAAACATTTTCCGACATGGCTTTGGTATTGTTCGGAATTCTGATAGTTTTTTTTATAATAACATGAAAAATAGAGGCGTAACTTCGCATTGGGACTTTTGATGCATATACTAATGCAAATCCATAAGTTACATGTGGTAACATTTATGTTACCTACACTTTAAATAAATCAACAGCTTAGTAATCAATCATACATTCTAAATAATTTTGTGACATTGTTTTTAAAACTACTAGATAACACAATTTGAGGTATTCATTGTGTAGCTACACTATATATACACACAAAGGTATGTGGAAACCATTTCAAATTAGTGGATTCGGCTATTTCAGCCACACCTGTTGCTGACAGATGTATAACATTGAGCACACCGCCATGCAATCTCCATAGACAAACAGTGGCAGTAGAATGGCCTTACTGAAGAGCCAAGTGGCTTTCAACGTGGCACCGTCATAGGATGCCACCTTTCCAACAAGTCAGTTTGTGAAATTTCTGCCCTACTAGAGCTGCCCCAGTCAACTCTAAGTGGTTGTTATTGTGAAGTGGAAACGTTGCAAAGTGGTGGGCAACATCAGCTTACAGAACAGGACTGCTGAGTACTGAAGCTCGTAGCACGTAAAAATTGTCTGTCCTCAGTTGCAACACTCACTACTGAGTTCCAAACTGCCTCTGGAAGCAACGTCAGCACAATAACAGTTTGTCGGGAGCTCCATGAAATTGGTTTCCATGGCTAAGCAGCCTCACAAGCCTAAGATCGTCATGCGCAATGCCAAGCGTCGGCTGGAGTGGTGTAAAGCTCGCCGCCATTGGACTCTAGAGCTGTGGAAACGCGTTCTCTGTGGCGGCGCACAATTGGCCCAGGGTCGTCCGGGTCAGACCGGCAGGGATATCCTTGTCTCATCGCGCACTAGCGACTCCGGTGGCGGGCTGGGTGCAGTGCACGCTGACCAGGTCGCCAGGTGTACGGTGTTTCCTCCGACACATTGGTGCGGCTGGCTTCCGGGTTGGATGTGCATTGTGTCAAGAAGCAGTGCGGCTTGGTTGGGTTGTGTTTCGGAGGATGCATGGCTCTCGACCTTCGCCTCTCCCGAGTCCGTACGGGAGTTGCAGCGATGAGACAAGACTGTAACTACTACCAATTGGATCCCACGAAATTAGGGAGAAAAAAAAAATGGGGTAAAACAAAATTTAATAAAAAAGGAAAAAACAAAAGATTCTCAAGATCTTGCAAACTAATGAGATGCTATTGAGCCCACACCACTACACTGTCTAAGCCAAGGACTACATGCTTTCTGGTAAGTTTTGATTACAATACTGGGTGGGGTGAATATATTTTATGACATACATGATTTTTTGTTAACTAGTAAATAGTAGCCTACAGCAAAGTGTGTTTAATTATTTCTAACTTGTTAACAATTTCTGCTAGTAGGTTTTTGCTACCATGTGGGTTTAGCTTGCTTGAGCCTGCTAACTGAGGAGTGTTAATTAATCTGTTTCCATACATGTTTCATTTTAAAACATTTGTCTTATAAAGGAGTTGTTTAATCTAACCGCTTAACTATTTATCTGTAAAAAAACATTTACTCATTGTTTTTTAATCTTTACAGGAAAATGCCACAGGCACTATCTGATGTGTGGAGACATTTCACTGCAGCTAATGTAGAAGGAAAAGCTGTGTACATTTGCAAATACTGTGCCAAATCATATGTGAAGAATGCAACAAAGATGCAGAATCATCTGGCCAAGTTCATAAAGTTCCCTCTGCGCTCACAACAAGCAACCTCTGACAAAAGTCCCTCTACTTCTATTCATGATGAATCAGACACCTTATCGATAGCCAAATCATATGTGAAGATTCATAAGATTTTTGGACTCAATGGAGGAACGTTGTCAGAGAAATGCTGATGAATGTCTTGGTCGAGCTGTGTATGCAACTGGTTCACCTCTGATGCTCACAGGCAATGTGCATTGGAAGTAGAGGTCGACTGATTAATCGGCATGGCTGATTAATTAGGGCCAATTTCAAGTTTTCATAACAATCGGTAATCTGCATTTTTGAACGGCGATTATGGCCAATTACATTGCAATCCACGAGGAGACTGTGTGGCAGGCTAACCACCTGTTACACGAGTGCAGCAAGGAGCCAAGATAAGTTGCTAGCTAGCATTAAACTTATCTTATAAAAAACAATCAATCTTAACATAATCACTAGTTAACAACACATGGTTGATGATATTACTAGTTTAACTAGCTTGTCCTGCATTGCATATAATCAATGCGGTGCCTGTTAATTTATTATTGAATCACAGCCTACTTCGCCAAACGGGTGATGATTTAACAAAAGCGCATTCGCGAAAAAAGCACAATTGTTGCACCAATGTACCTAACCATAAACATCAATGCCTTTCTTAAAATCAATACACAAGTATATTTTTTTTAAACCTGCATATTTAGTTAAAAGAAATTCATGTTAGCAGGCAATATTAACTAGGGAAATTGTGTCACTTCTCTTGCGTTCTAAGCAAGCAGAGTCAGGGTATATACAGCAGTTTGGGCTGTCTGGCTCGTCTTCCTAACAAAGACCTTCATTAATTTTCCAGAATTTTACATAATTATGACAAAACATTGAAGTTTGTGCAATGTAACAGCAATATTTAGACTTAGGGTTGCCACCCGTTCGATAAAATACGGAACAGTTCACTGAAAGAATAAACATTTTGTTTTTGAAATTATAGTTTTTGGATTTGACTATAATAATGACCAAAGGCTTGTATTTCTGTATATTTATTATATTAAGTCTATGATTTGATATTTGATAGAGCAGTCTGACTGAGCGGTGGTAGTCAGCAGCAGCCTCGTAAGCATTCATTCAAACAGCACTTTACTGCATTTGCCAGGAGCTCTTTGCAATGCTTGAGCGCTGTTTATGACTTCAAGCCTATCAACTCCCGAGATTAGACTGGCAATACTATAGTGCCTATAAGAACATCCAATAGTCAAAGGTATATCAAATACAAATGGTATAGAGAGAAATAGTCCTATAATAAACTACAACCTAAAACTTCTTAACTGGGAATATTGAAGACTCATGTTAAAAGGAACCACCAGAATGAAATCTGGTGTTCTCATGTTCTGAGCAAGGAACTTAAACGTTAGCTTTTTTACATGCACATATTGCACTTTTACTTTCTTCTCTAACACTGTGTTTTTGCATTATTTAAACCAAATTGAACATGTTTCATTATTTATTTGAGACTAAATTGATGTTATTTATGTATTATATTAAGTTAAAATATAAGTGTACATTCGGTATTGTTGTAATGGTCATTATTACAAATATTTATATATAAAAATCGGCCGATTAATCAGTATCGACTTTTTTTTGGTCCTCCAATAATCGGTATCGGCGTTGAAAAATCATCATCGGTCAACTTCTAATTGGAAGAGATTTCTGAATGTTCTTTGCCCAGCATACACCCCTCCAACCAGACATGCTTTATCTACTCATTTGCTGGATGCAGAGTTCAACAGAGTTCAAGTGAAGGTCAAGCAAATCATAGAGAAAGCAGACTGTATTGCAATCATCTCTGATGGGTGGTCGAATATTCGTGGGCAAGGAATAATGAACTACATCATCTCCACCCCTCAACCAGTATTCTATAAGAGCACAGACACAAGGGACAACAGACACACCGGTCTCTACATTGCAGATGAGCTGAAGGCAGTTATCAATGACCTTGGATCACAGGAGGAATTTCCACTGGTTAGAGACAATGCTGCGAACATGAAGGCTGCTTGGTCTAAAGTGGAGGAGTCCTACCCTCACATCACACCCATTGGTTGTGCTGCTCATGCATTCCATTTGCTCCTCGGGGACATTATGGCACTGAAATACTCTACAAGAGAGCCAAGGAAATGGTTAGGTATGTGAAGGGTCTTCAAGTTATAGCAGTACCTCACCAAGCAAAGTGAGAAGAATAAGAGCACCACATTGAAGCTGCTCAGCAACACCTGTTGGGGTGGTGTTGTCATCATGTTTGACAATCTCCTGGAGGGGAAGGAGTCTCTCCAAGAAATGGCCATATCACAGTCTTCCGATATGGACAGCTTCAACAAGAGGGTCCTCCTGGATGATGTATTTTGGGAGAGAGTGGTGAGCAGCCTGAAACTCCTGAAACCTATAGCAGTAGCCATTGCACGGATTGAGGGAGACAATGCCATCCTGTCTGATGTTCAGACTGCTTGCAGATGTCAGAGAAGAAATCCTTACTGCCCTGCCCACCTCACTGTTGCTCCAAGCAGAGGAAACTGCAGTTCTGAAATGCATCATAAAGCATGAAGACTTCTGCCTGAAGCTCATACATGCCGCAGCGTACATGTTGGACCCCAAGTATGCTGGCAAGAGCAGCCTGTCTGGTGCAGAGATCAACAAGGCCTATGGTGTCATCACTACCGTGTCTCACCACCTTGGCCTGGATGAGGGCAAGGTTCTTGGCAGTCTGGCAAAGTACACTTCCAATTAAGGGCTTTGGGATGGAGATGCAATATGGCAGTCGTGCCAACATATCTCATCAGCCACCTGGCGGAAGGGACTTTGTGGATCTGAGGCTCTTTCCCCTGTTGCCTCCATCATCCTCCAAATCCCACCAACATCAGCCGCCTCAGAGCGCAACTGGTCCTTGTTTGGGAACACACACACCAAAGCACACAACAGGCTGACCAATACAAGAGTTGAAAAATTGGTGGCCATCAAATGCTTTTTGAGCCTGACAACCAGCCATCCTCAACAAGGTTGGAAAGTGACAGTGAAGATGAGGCCTCAGAGTCTGATGTTCAATAGGTGGACATTGAGGAGGTCCACGGAGAAGACATGGAAGCCTGAGAGGAAGACAACCAAAGCTTTAGCTTCTAGACTATAATTTTACAGATGTATGTTGAAAATGTTTTTGGGAGATGCGATGGATCATTGGGGATCATTCAACATTCCCTTTTGTTGTTCAGTGAAATCATCCCATGTGAAGAGTCAACTCTAATTAAAGTTCAATTCGTAACAAAATCGTTTTAAAAATTTCTATTGGAAGGATTTAATCATTTTTAATTATGTCTACTTATGGATGTTGATGTTTCTGTCTCCATATGTTATGGTAAATATATCCAATGCAAAAAACATTACATTTAAATAGTATTAATATTAATCTGTATGGGCCCCCACTGCACAAAGCGAGGCCCATACAGAAATGGTTTGTCAAATTCGGTGTGGAAGACCTTGACTGGCCTGAACAGAGCCCTGACCTAAACCCCATCGAACACCTTTGGGAAAAATTGGAACGCCGACTGCGAGCCAGGCCTCATCGCCCAACATTAGTGCCCGATCTCACTAATGCTCATGTGCCTGAATGGAAGCAAGTCCCTGCAGAAATGTTCCAACATCTAGTGGAAAGCCTTCCCAGAAGTGTGGAGGCTGTTATAGTAGCAAAGGTGTGACCAACTCCATATTAATGCCCATGATTTGGGAATGAGATGTTCGACGAGCTGGTGTCCACATGTAGTGTACCTGAAATTCAATAAAGTGGAATTGAACGATTGAACACTAACAAGACATAAGCATAGGAATATATTGTAACCTCATCTTTCTTCACAGACCATATGACCTAACAAACCATCAAAGTTGACCCAATTTCTGAGTCTCTCCTCTACTGCCTGTCAGTTCAGACCTGTGCTTTGATGATCATCAACAAAAGGTTTTGGACCAACATGGTTTACGAGCTGAGAGATTCAGACATGCAGGCCTCCTCCACTGGTCAGATGTCTCTGGATACTCTCCTCTGACCACCTTTCTCACTGAAGCCCATCTGATGGTGCGACCATGCAGCGCTGCACTGATCTACTGCTCTGGTCTGGAGATCTTAAAGCTTTGCTGATAAAGACTATGCATGTCCCAATTTTGGAGGACGGCACGATTATTCTTTATGACAAAATATCTCATTAGTCGCATGGCCATTTAACCCTTAATGGCATGGTCATTAAATCTATAGTAAACAGGGTTGTGTGTGTACATGCGTGTGTGTTGGTGTGCATGTACGTGAATACACGCCTGCATCTGCGATCCAAACTTTTTGCATTGATGTCTAACACAACCTCATGTGTATATGGCTGATTTCAAATAAACCTCGACACAATTTCTTCCCTCACCATTAACTCTGTTCTAGATAATTCCACGAAAGACCACTCTACTCAGTAAGGAATAAAACGATCTTTAAATGAGTTTCCGTCTGTCACGCCCTGACCTTAGAGATCCTTTTAATTCTCTATTTTGGTGAGGTCAGGGTGTGACTAGGGTGGGCAATCTAGTTTTCCTATTTCTTTGTTTGGCCTGGTATGTTTCCCAATCAGAGGCAGCTGTCTATCGTTGTCTCTGATTGGAGATCATACTTAGGCAGCCTTTTCCCACCTTAGTTTGTGGGATCTTGATTTTGTATAGCTGCTGTGTAGCCTGCAGAACTTTACATTCGTTTTGTATTTTGTTGTTTTTCGGTGTTCATTTTAATAAAAGTAAGATGTTCGCCTACCACGCTGCCCCTTGGTCCAATTCTAACGAACGTGACACCGTCATAATACACATGATTAAAAAAAGAGGCCCGTTGCCAAGCAACTGCAAAATGTAATAAACAAGAGTTTCCAGCGCCTTCTTAAAATCCTGTGTTGATAAGGATAAGCAGTAGGGCATAGAACATTTTTTAAAGGCCCAATTCATGAGACCAGGGAGCTATCATTGAAGTCAGCTAAATAAAAAATGACAACAATAATGAAAGCCACCATCCCTGAGAACTGGCTTGTCTATACAGCGGATGTGTTGAAGCCTTTTGATCAGCTGTGCTCTCACACACACTGCCGCCTCAGTCTTGCAAATCAGAAAGACAGGGTCCTCTTTAACAGTGCTCTGAATGGCACTGGCCACGTGACCCTGCCGCTCATTCAGAGCCCTCTAGAGGAACCCTGTGGGGGGTCGTCTTAACCCCTTAATTAAATAGCATGGCGGGAGCTGTAATCCTGTCAGGCCGAGCTCTGGTTGCACAGAGAGGAAGCTGGGGAATGAGGATGCTAATTTAGTAACTCACATCTCTATACATCACAGGGCCAGAAACACAGCCAATTCAATGGGCCATGAAAACACAATCCCAATCCTGCCACGGCTTAGTTTTTTTTGGCTGAGGCCCCCCCACCCCCTCATTGGACAACATCACCCCCAGTGTTACTGGCTGCAGGCGCCTGAATAGGGCCCTTTGTGAGGTCGACAAAATCCAAATACTGTACCACACTGATTAAATAGGCTTTGAAAAATGGAGAGTCAAAGCACAAGTCAATAGTCAATGCAGAGCACAATACCGCCCGGGGGGATCCTGCGTGCGCTGGGGAGTAACCTACTTCTGACACGCTGCATCAAAGTCAGTGGGGGCAAGTCAGTGGGGGCAGAGGGTAGAGCAGGGAACGGCTGCCCAGTGAGCCGCTCAGTCCAAACTAGGGTTGGGCGGTACCCACATTTTCATACCGTTGAGGTATACCATATTACAGGAAGTTCACACAAGGGGTGCTATTTCAACAACAAAAAATACACACCATTTAGGGAGCAGGGATCTTGACACAGGCGGGGATTGAATGTCTCTATTGTAACCAATAAACTTGATCTTGACATCTAGCCACTTAGCAAGCAAGTTAGGAAACCAAATGCAAAGCTGGAGCCCTGAGCTTGGTATGATTTATTTCACACATCTTAGACTTCTTATAGTTATACTTAACTTATAGTTAGTTATAAGCAGTGGCTTAGCCCCAAACAACAGTATTGAAAATGATACTGTCGGTATTTCAAAATACCCCGGTATACGGTGTAAATATAAGCCTAGTTCTAAAACACACTAGGGGAGGAGGAGTGATGACTTCTCAGCCACATGGACGGCTAACTAGAGGAATTCCCAGAGACTAATGTGGATGATGACTTTAGAAAGAAGTCTCACTGTGGTTAGTGTGGTGAGACTGTTCAGTACTATGCAGGCAGGAAGACAGTGAAGCAGAATGACAGTGTGTGTGAGAGAGAGAGAGATGGAGCTGCTGTAGTACTTTCTCATCGTTTCATGTTCATGTGTGTGCATTTATTTTGTCAGCTCTCAGCCCCTTACAGACAGTACCGGTATCACGGCAATCTACTGAAATAAACTCTCTCTACAGGAGAGCACATACATGGTATATAATCTAGGGAGAGGGAAGAGCAGCAGTAGGTACTGTAGCTCGGCCTTATTTTCAAGCGCTTTAATGGATATTTTGTTCTCTATGGAGCTTTGTGTCATTGCTGTACATTTCCATTGGGCCTTTCCTATTCCTGTGAGTCTCTGCATGGCCTGGTTAAAGCAGAAGACTTTCAAGATCACAACAGCTGTTTCCTGCATGTATGACTCACATGGCTTTTTACAGCTCAACATCCTCAATAGTCTAGTGACATCAGACATGTCCACTGTTTACGTGACCATTCAAAGACAGAACAAAGCACTGTTGTGTTCACACCAACCATAGGTAGAGAGATAGGGAGATATGTCTCAGTTCAGGCACATAGATGGTAAGTAGTCTAGGAAGAGAGGGAGATCTGTGGCAAATAACAGCCAAGCAAAATGGTGGAGGATGCAGCATCTTCTGTCTGACTGGATGGCTGTCTGTCTATCTATCTGGCTGGCTGTATTTCTGGCTGGCTGTCAGTAGCCTACGACTGAAGCATTTGATCTCCAAGGATAAAGAACCCAGCTGTGGAGAATTTAGCAAATACACACCAGCCATCCAGCAAGAATACAAATTATACCCCTTCTACCGAAGCAGGGGAGAGAACAAAAGCAGGAGGCGTGCTGCTCAGTGAAAACACAGGGAGAGAGTGTGCAGAGAGGCGTGTTGTGTCTGGTTCAGCAGTGTGCAGAGAGGTGGTGGTGCTGACGCTCTTCCATCTTATAACCTGTTTATCCAGGTGAAACAAACCCTGTTGGGGTGTGAATTGGGGGGCTGCTGGAGATTTTAATCCTATCTGGATTAAGATAAAGAAACTGTTGTCGTTCAACAGATTTCTTATCTATCTTATCTTCCTCGAAACTGTGTTAAGTGGCCATGTCGGGTTGGGAGTGGGCCGCGCTTGGTCAGTGCTTTTGTCCTGACGAAGGTGTTGAGAGAGGGGCTCAGGAACACAGGTAGGGTGGTTTCCTTACAAATGCTGCATGGCTTCAGGTGGAATTCACGTGTGTATGTCACACATGCTCAATAATCTCATTGATCTTAGCTTCATGGACTGAGGTGATTGCATTTGAACACTGAAATGGGAGATATTAATACTAACAATATCACTTCCAGAATGAGGGGGATGTAGTATGGCCTTGATACATAAATCTAGCTTCAATGCTTCCAGCTCGGAATTGGCCACAAATTGACCTTGAGGTCAACCGTTACAGACACTATGAACATGCAGCCAGTCACCTTATTCCAAATGTTGACCTAAACCATTGTAATTTATTATGCATGTACAACCAGATTTTTTTTTTACCACTGTGATGAGAAGAGGGAAATGACAGTTTTCTGTCCAGTCTGTGCTCCACCCAAACAGGTCGCTGAAGGGTGGTCTAATTGGCTGGGCAGTAGTGACTGAGGGGCAGAACAGAGACACCACGCCATCTGTGCCTCCAACTAGCCGTTAGATTATCCAGCCGGGCTTCCTGGACAACTGACGTCTGCCTGCCTCCCTGTCAACAGCTTGCAGAGAGAGCTATTACAAAATAACATACTACTACATACAGCTGCTTAAATCATTTGGAGACCCAATCTGTGTACAGTATGTGATGAATCACACACATACATTATTCAACAAGGGATGCTTCAAATGGTAGTCAGGCAAACTCAGAATTTGGACAACAAGCTCTACAACTTATTTATGTTAATTTCATGCAGTACATGATGCATCCTCTACTAGAAAGATGTGCAAAGCTAAAAGTCTTCCCAGCCCTGTGATAGAAGGATGATTGCTGTATGCCTTGTAGAAGTGTATTTTTAAATGGATAGTTTTAATCTTCTCTCGATAATGGCTGCTCATGGAAAAGACTGAGCCCCCCTTTACGAGGCTATATTGATCACAGGCAGGTCAATATCAAGTATGCCTACCATTACGCCCACAATAACAGCACTCTGCAGCAGTTTCAACACAGACACAGGCAGTGAGAGGGTTGGCTTGTTTGGCAAAGCCATTAGCTTTGCAAACTTCTGGGCGGTTAATAATGCTCCCTGCTCCGCATGTGTTCCGAATTCAGCATCATTGCAGACAACATTACATTTGGTAGCTATGACCTGCTATGACCTGGAACCAAATCAACCAGTAACCTTGTTAACATTAACTACATCTACGCTCACAACAACTCTATGGTACAACTAAATGGACCAGTGGAGGCCCTGCAGTTTGATATGGGCCAATCAAATAAATCACAGAACATGCGGGACTAAAATAAATTCATCCAGCAAAAGGTAAATGTTTACCAGTAAAAGATGATATTTAAAAGAGCCAATGTAAGATGAAACTGTTGTAACTAAACATGTAGCCGTCATAAACTGAGACAAAGACCTGATTCACAACAGCTTCTGACAACGTGCCCTCTGTGTGAGAGTCTTGCTGGGCAGACTAGTGCCAACAGCTGTCCAAAAATGTACTACACACACACACACACACACACACACAAAGCTAGGATGAAGTGACTGGCCTGCCCCAACATCCTGCCGACCAACAAGCACAGCTGAACTACAGTTAATTAAAAATGAAAACGGTTCTTGAGCTGAGAATCAACAATTCCAAATATGAGGCTTTGACTTGTTATATTGGCAATTGTAAACTAGCCCTACTAGTATGACGACTGGGGTAATGGAAACGAATACAGCACCAAATTTGCTGAAACAGAACTGAGTAGGGTTTGCAAGGTCATTGGCAACCCAGTAAGACTAGAGAGCCTAGGACAGTGTTGCCAAGGCAGCATGAGGCCAGATAGTAGTTGGCCTACCTGACAACTGTGAGATAATTGGCACAGTAGAGCTTAGACCTGTTAATAGAATGCATGATAAGTAACAAGCTTACAGTGAGCAAGGAGAGTGCTCGACAATAACACAAAGGAAATTCATGTGGCGTTTGCCTTCTGGTTTTGAAGTCAAAGGGTGATAATGTCCATAATAATAAATGTCAGATGAGGCACTGGTTAATTGGATTAGGGGTGTCATTGTTATTCTACTCGTACAGGATTAATAAACCAAAATTGACACTGTATCATGCACACCTAGCCCAGACAAAAGCATGGGTGGAAACCGCCTTCTTATTTATCGTGCGTGTCTGTGATCATGGCAGATATTGACGGATTCCTCATTTTGAATCCTCCTCAAGGGGTCGGCTGGGTGATTGCGGCAGAATTGCCGCCCTCCGTACAATTCTAGCAAGCAAGAAGAGCACGCGCCAGGGAGTCTTCCAGTAGGCTGCAGATGACACTTCACGTTCTGACATTTTTTTTGTGACTGACTGCTCGAGTGGAAGATAAACTGCTGCCGACTTGAGCCATCGATACAGAACTCGAGGTGGTGGAACTGACTGCATAAAAATACCTACAATTCACACCGATTTCATTCTGATTACACCTCATCCTTGCATCGTTGGCTGACATATTTCACTAATGAAATGCGTCATTCTAAGGAATTAATAAAAACATTGTTTGAATTTAAATCCTGAATTTCTATCAATAATAATTTGTGTGCATGGGTGTTTGCGTCGACTGTAACCTACAGTGCAGTGCGAACGTTGACCAATGGATCAGAGAAGCATGCGTGGCCATTCATTAATTGATTCATGTGAAGAGAGTACCCATAAAAGACAAATACGCTACTACTTACATCTCAAGCATGATCTCGTTTAAATAAATGCCATCCACTAATTCAATGTATTCCGATAGTTTGGTGCCATCGTTTCCAGATGAATGCCCAGCCGCCTTAACCTGAAAAATAGGACAATACGCCAAATCTGTCAGCAAAACCAAATCACTTTTTAACTTAGCATTTATTTTGGATATCCAGCTTAATTAGGAGACTCAAATTCCCTGAGAATAGTTCATTAGGGTGCCTTACCCAGGCGACCAAAGGCGTGAGCAGAAATTGCTCCAGCAACGGCGTAAAAACCTCGCTTTCCATTTCCTTGTGGTGGACAGCGACAATTCCAGAGAATATGAATTAAATTGTATTTCTCCTTGTCGGGGATTTTCTCAACGTCTCCTTTCACCCCTCTGAACACGACCTTAATTTAGACGCCGTTCATTGCTTGATTTAATTAAACATACACTCATTTCGCCGATGAAGAACAAATGTCCATAGACGTCTGGTTTTGCTGAAAAATGTAATTAATCCACAATTCTCGGACCAGCAGCTACCTTAGATTGTCTTGCTACTTACATACTAAAGGACAAGGAATCCATCAAAAACATTAAACCATTGAATCCCATCTAGTCTGTGCCTGTAAAGGCAGCTGACTTATCTACGGCTAAATAAGGTGCTAAACTAAGACATTAGACCTGTACTGGTAGGCTAATAATATAGAAAATGGTCCATGAAACAAAAATCTAACGTTGAATGATGACGAAGCACAGAGCTATAAACATGAACTGCTTTCCTCCAATGGACGTCGAGTTAGAATATTCTGTAAAAAAAAAATATTATATATATATGCTTCTCCCATCACGTTCCTTTAAGTCTTGAAGGTTGCATTTTTCCCCGCATAAAGCCAACGATTGTTCCAATTGTATATATGGCAGAGATGTCCTTCTCCTATCACTTAGTCACTTGGCTGGAAAAGGGGAATAACGGCTGTATAACCTACTACTGGGTGATTTGAGTCTACTGATGGAGCTCTGCTCTAGACGAAGTATCGCCCCCCTCGACTCCGTTTCCATTCCAGCCTCCTCGTTCACCCGTAGAGGACGTGTCTTCTTCCGCCAAAATCAAATGCGCTCAAGAAAATAGGGCGCAAGCACATTGTCAGATAGAACAATGAGCTAGTTAGTTCTTTGACGTTGTCATGGACATTTCCCCATCCACATGAAATGCACTATGTTGTATGTAGACATAGAGACTAGATTATCAGGGCATAACCTCAAATGTATTATGTTAGGTTGATTCACATTTTATGTGTCAGCTTTGTCAGTGATTATAGGTAAAGTGAAGCTGTCACAAGGCCTATGCATTGTGTGCAGCCTATGTAGGTTATGGGTTGTACTCATATAATAAATGATCTCAAACAAGACTAGAAAAATAATTAGTGTGAACACATAAAGACCAATAAGAATGTCCAGACAAGGAATGAAAGTAAAAAGAAATAACTGCCAAGCAGTGACTGATTATTCATTGAACTGACAATGGTTGAAGGCATTTCAGTGACACCTTGTGGATATCATACAAAATGTGCACAATAAGGAGTATGAATCTAAGGTTTGTTCCCATACATAACCTGCAACATGTAAGACTACATGCAATTCCCCGCTGCAACTTCAAAAACAAAATCTAGGGACAGCACAGCAGCACACCATATGCAACTTCATGAACAAATTCAATCTCTCCTTATCCCAGTCTACTGTCCCCACTTGCTTCAATATGTCCACCATTGTTCCTGTACCCAAGAAAGCAAAGGTAACTGAACTAAATGACTACTACCCGTAGCACTCACTTCTGTCATCATGAAGTGCTTTGAGAGGCTAGTTAAGGATCATATCACTTCTACCTTACCTGACACCCTAGACCCAATTCAATTTGTTTACCGCCCCAATAGATCCATAGACGATGCAATCGCCATTGCACTGCTCTATCCCATCTGGACAAGAGGAATACCTATGTAAGAATGCTGTTCATTGACTATAGGTCAGCTTTCAACGCCATAGTACCTTCCAAGCTCATCATTAAGCTCGGGGCCCTGGGTCTGAATCCCGCCCTGTGCAACTGGGTCCTGGACTTCTTGACGGGCCGCCACCCAGGTGGTGAAGGTGGGAAACAACAACTCCAATTCGCTGATCCTCAACAGAGGGGCCCCACAAGGATGCATGCTCAGCCCCCTGCTGTACTCCCTGTTCACCCATGACTGCGTGGCCATGCACGCCTCCAACTCAATCATCAAGTTTACAGACGACACAACAGTAGTAGGCCTGATTACCAACAATGACGAGACAGCCTACAGGGAGGAGGTGAGGCCCCTGGTGGAGTGGTGCCAGGAAAATAACCTCTCTCTTAACGTCAACAAAACAAAGGAGATGATCGTGGACTTCAGTAAAGAGCTGCAAAATCTGGATCCCTACAAATCAGCCGGGCTAGACAATCTGGACCCTCTTTTTCTAACATTATCAGCCGAAATTGTTGCAACCCCTATTCCTAGCCTGTTTAACCTCTCTTTCGTATTGTCTGAGATCCCCAAAGATTGGAAAGCTGCTGCGGTCATCCCTCTCTTCAAAGGGGGAGACACTCTCGACCCAAACTGTTATAGACCTATATCCATCCTGCCCTGCCTTTCTAAAATCTTTGAAAGCCAAGATAACAAACAGATCACCGACCTTTTCGAATCCCACCGTACCTTCTCCACTACGCAATCTGGTTTCCGAGCTGGTCATGTGTGCACCTCAACCACGCTCAAGGTCCTAAACGATATCATAACCGCCATCGATAAAAGACAGTACTGTGCAGCCGTCTTCATCGACCTGGCCAAGGCTTTCGACTCTGTCAACCACCGCATTCTTATCGGCAGACTCAATAGCCTTGGTTTCTCAAATGACTGCCTCGCCTGTTTCACCAAGTACTTCTCAGAGTTCAGTGTGTCAAATCGGAGGGCCTGTTGTCCAGACCTCTGGAAGTCTCTATGGGGGTGCCACAGGGTTAAATTCTCGGGCCGACTCTTTTCTATGTATACATCAATGATGACGCTCTGCTGCTGGTGATTCTCTGATCCACGTCTACGCAGACCGCAGAGGACACCATTCTGTATACATCTGGCCTTTCTTTGTACACTGTGTTAACAAACTTCCAAACGAGCTTCAATGCCATACATCACTCCTTCCGTGGCCTCCAACTGCTTTTAAATGCTAGTAAAACTAAATACATACTCTTCAACCGATTGCTGCCCGCACCCGCCCGCCCGACTAGCATCACTATGAACGGTTCTGACTTAGAATATGTGGACAACTACAAATACCTAGGTGTCTGGTTAGACTGTAAACTCTCCTTCCAGATTCACATTAAGCATCTCCAATCCAAAATTAAATCTAGAATCAGCTTCCTATTTCGCAACAAAGCATCCTTCCCTCATGCTGCCAAACATACCATCGTAAAACTGACTATCCTACTGATCCTTGACTTCGGCAATGTCATTTAAAAAATAGCCTCCAACACTCTACTCAGCAAACTGGATGCTGTCTATCACAGTGCCATCCCTTCTGTCACCAAAGCCCCATATACTACCCACCACTACGACCTGTATGCTCATGTTGGCTGACCCTCACTATATATTCGTCGCCAAACCCACTGGCTCCAGGTCACCTATAAGTCTTTGCTAGGTAAAGCCCCACCTTATCTCAGCTAACTGGTCACCATAGCAACACTGACCCGTATCATGCGCTCCAGCAGGTATATTTCACTGGTCATCCCCAAAGTCAACACTTCCTTTGGCCACCTTTCCTTCCAGTTTTATGCTGCCAATGACTGGAACGAATTGCAAAAATCACTGAAGCTGGAGTCTTATATCTCCCTCACTAACTTTAAGCATCAGCTGTCAGAGCAGCTTACCAATTACTGTACCTGTACACAGACCATCTTTAAATAGCACACCTAACTACCTAATCCCCATATTGTTATTTAGCCTCTTGCTCTTTTGCACCCCAGTATCTCTACTTTACTATCATCATCTGCACATCTATCACTCCAGTGTTGATGCTAAATTGTAATTATTTCGCCTCTTTGGCCTATTTATTGCCTTACCTCCCTAATCTTCTACATTTGTACACACTGTACATAGATTTTTCTAAATTGTTATTGACTGTACGTTTGTTTATGTGTAACTCTGTGTTGTTGTTCTTGTCGCACTGCTTTGCTATATCTTGGCCGGGTCACAGTTGTAAATGAGTACTTATTCTCAACTGGACTACCTGGTTAAATAAAGGTGAAATAAAAAAATATATAAAAATAGGGAGCACGCCCCCTATCCACATCGAAGGGACCGCAGTGGAGAAGGTGAAAGGCTTCAAGTTCCTCAGCGTACATATCACTGACAATCTGAAATGGTCCACCCACACAGACAGTGTGGAGAAGAAAGCACAACAGCGCCTCTTCAACCTCAGGAGGCTGAGGAAATTCAGCTTGGCCCCTAAGACCCTCACAAACTTTTACAGATGTATAATTGAGAGAATCCTGTCGGGCTGTATCACCGCCTGGTATGGCAACTGCACCCCCGTAACCGCAGGGAATCTAGAGGGTGGTGCGGTCTGCCCAAAGCATCACCGGGGGTACACAGCCTGCCCTCCAGGATACCTACAGCACCCGATGTCACAGGAAGGCCAATAAGATCATCAAGGACATCAACCACCCGAGCCACAAGCCTGTTCACCCCGCTATCATCCAGAGGTGAGGTCAGTACAGGTGCATCAAAGCTTGGACCGAGAGACTGAAAAACAGCTTCTATCTCAAGGCCATCAGACTGTTAAATAGCCATCATTAGCCGGTTACCACCCAGGTACTCAACCCTGCACTTTAGAGGCCACTGCATACTGCTTCACTCATTTCATATGTAGATACTGTATTCTATTCTGCTGTATTTTAGTCAATGGCACTCCGACATTGCTCGTCCTAACATTTATATATTTCTTAATTACATTATTTTACTTTTAGATTTGTGTGTATTGTTGTGAATTATTAGATACTACTACACTGTTTGAGCTAGGAACAGAAGCATTTCGCTACACCCGAAATATGTGTATGTGACCAGTAAAATTAGATTTGATTTCATTTGAACTCTACCCATCAACTAGCCAGCAGATTCCAACCTTACCACAACACTTGTTTACACTGAGCTGAACTTGGGTCGGAATGCAATCATGGTTAGATTAAGACACTGTGAGATATCGGTCAGAGCTGGTGTGAGATATCTCGCACTGGCTCCGCAGTGTCTTATAGCTGATTTATGGTTGATCCGGCAATGCTTGATCTGGCAATGCGGTCCGGAGGGTGTGACACAATTGCGGAGCCTCTGGTGGCTTGCGGTGGCCAAATAAAGCCCCGCACGGCGATGCCGAACATCTCCCAAATTTTGTAACAATGCGGAGGGCTCCGTATAACTTCCTTCACAACAGCTCTACTCAACAACTCTGCTCCGTGAAGCGCAAGATGTATGAATGCCCTGACTTCTGCAGAGGCCGTATTGCCTTAAATACTGTACGGCCAATGCAGAAACCGGATTGACCATTCAGAGTCTTTTAATCTAACCATGACTGTGTTCTGACCACAGTGCAGCTCAGTGTAAACAAGCGTAACGGTAGGATTGGAATCTGCTGGCTACCGATCAACCATCATGACCAATTGACCAGATCTCAGTTGCACTTGGGGGAAACTACCATACCTACAGTGTGCCTGAGATAGACATGGTCTGCCTTGAAACAATGAATAAAACTAATAGCAACACAGTCAAAATAGAACAGCTACATTCTAATCAGATAGTCTTTAATTATATATACTATATATGTCATTGGCCAAAAACATAGAATACAGTTTTCTTCCATTTGTGCCTTGCCAGTGCACATATAATTTATTCTCAAACACACGCAACCCTTTAATTAACCTATTTGGAATGCACTGATTTGTAGGTGCTGGAAATTAATATTGAATTTTTATTTACACTGTTATCAACCTGTAATTACAAACCTAATAGTATGAACTGTGTCTGCAGTTAGGAGGCATACTTTGAGTCCAGCCCAAAGTCATTAGCCTCAAGAGATAAGCCTCAATCAACCTAACTGATTAATTAGTCTGTCTGAATAAATCAAGAGAGTGCAATGCCACCAAAAAGGCAATTTAAACACAATCATTGACATGGAAATGGTTACGTCTGATGGCTTAGCTAAAATCAATGTATAGAAAGAAGCACACCACTTTCCCGGAAATAATTACTTGAGGTAATTCATCAGTCTGCTGAGATAACAAAGGAGAGCTTCTGAACTCATTTGAATAACTGTCACGGTGGCTTCCTGTGAACACTATCTCGTTCCCCTGGATGTAGGCCTATGTTTATGCTTAAAAAGAGGACGTTGGGTAGATATTCCATGTGTTCTCTGGTTTGGGCAGAACTTTGAACTAAGACGGATGTTGTCATACCATTTTTGTAGGAGGGGATTCAGATTCAAATATGCAGCAGGCCAACCCACAGGCCAGACTGAACACATAGATTCTGAAACACTTACAGCTAATTCATACTCATTAAGTACTCATGACTCATGTAATACACATCTACCACAATCTGAATACAATTAGGTTTTATGTGGAATCAGTCATGAAGGTTCTTAGTGGAGCTCCATCTTTGTGTTTTTTAAAGGGAGAGCAGAGTGTGTTTAGCGTAGACCTTAGTTTTGAAAATGGGATTGTTCTCATCTCTTTTATTCATCCATTATTCATCATGTTTATGTGGTGTGTCACAGAGCAGACTAATTCATTATTGGTGTTGCAGCGGTGTTGGTGCAGTCATAGAGCGACAGCAGCCTTCCTTATGCAGCTTAAACACATGGAGGGAAAACAACTCAACAAATTCTTTCAACTTGGTTGGCAACTTTCTTAAAAACGCAGGCCGCCCCTTTGGCTATGAAAACTTAAACTCTCCAATGTCAGTGTGCTCAAACAGAGCTGCAGCAGAGGTGAATGGAAAAAATCCACATTCGATATCTTGTTAATTTAGCCTAAAGCAAAGATTCCACTGACCAAGCAATGCCGCAATACCAAAACGCCACGTTTTCTCTGAACACCATGGGCCATTCAACAGCAGAGAGGTAAAGGCATTTATCCCGGACTCCCTGACCTTGTGTCTCCCTTACTGAAACTAGAAGCCTCTCCCTCTCTTTTTCTCAGTTTTTTTCTTTTATTCAGTTTTTTTTCTCTCCCTCTCTCTCTTTTTCTCCAGAAGGAATGACTGTTGTTTCCTGTTAGTTATTTATGCTTCACCACAAACCTTTTAGACTCTTTAGCCAATATGGGAATGTGTACTGAAATACATCACTATTGTCACGCCCTGACCTTAGAGATCCTTTTTATGTCTCTCTTTTGGTTTGGTCAGGGCGTGAGTTGGGGTGGGCATTCTATGTCTGATGTTCTATGTTTTCTTTTCTGTGTGTTTGGCCGGGTGTGGTTCTCAATCAGAGGCAGCTGTCTATCGTTGTCTCTGATTGAGAACCATACTTAGGTATCCTTTTTCCACCTGTGTGTTGTGGGTAGTTGTTTTCTGTTTTGTGTTTACAGGACTTCTGTTTCGTTCACTCTCTTTGTTGTTTTTTGTTGTTTCAGTGTTCAGTTTATTTATTATATTAAAATGAACACTTACCTGCGTTTTGGTCTCCTCCCTTAGACAAACGTTACAACTATAAATGTCAAATGATTGACATATGCTTTTGGAATGACTGGCCTAGTTAGAACTTCCTGTGGGGCTGATATAGGAAATCAAACCTAATGCATCAAATCCCTCTTCTGGTGATATAAAGCCCCTGTGGCAAAGGTCAGCCTGATTTCAACAAAAATACCAATACATTCCCTGCTGCTTTCCAACAAGACTACAGTATCAACAGCTCAATGTCAAAATAAATATGTCATGTTAGAGTTTCCTAAGAACGTCCAATGATACCTACTGCTCTGGTACACTGCCATGCACTTCAAGCCTCAGTAATCAAAATGACTGACTGTGCCCAGGAGCTAATGTCTTTTTGACAGGTGAGAAATGAGCAGGACCAAGGATAATCACCACCACACATTGTCTGGTAAACTGGGGCAGGGATGAAATTATGTAGAAAATGAAATCTAATTCCATTATCGCTCAGCAAAATTGATATTGTACCCTTTGAATCTCAAGCTATTGTAGACAGGCTATGTCCAATGTAAAAGCATTTTTATACGTCATATTGTATTCTATCACCTCACTCTTTCTAAATATTTGTGCCTCAGACTTCCTGTTGTAAACATATTTGCACAGTATTTTCACAGCATGGTCTAATGTGTAATCCCTAAAACGCAGTAATGATTTCCTGTCAAACCCCCTTAAACCCAAATGTTCACTCCACTGGTGAAAATTTCATTGGAGTTACCAAAAATGAATCACTGTGGTATTATACAGCCTTTCGTCAGTGCCTAGCTCCACCACAGTATTAGCACTAGCAATGGGTTCTCTCTCTTTAACCACCGGAGTCCTGGAGTGACCTACCCCCATGCAGATTTGGGGGAGTAGTCTAGGCTACAGTAGAGCATTCTACACTACACAAATGCTTTCCCAATGATTGAGCATGCCTTTCCCAGCACAACTACGATTTGATTTCAGATATGAGGACAGACTTTCCAGTCCCTATAGACTGTGCATTGTGAGTTGTGATCCAAAAGGTCACAGTAAAGAAGGTTCAATATCAAATAGATGTTAAATAGATTACCGGTCAATTATTAAAATTTTTATTTACTTATATTCTGGTCAAAGCACACACATAACTTAGAATTGCATTTCCAAGACTATCTGCTTTAAGAAACAAACCATGAAACAAGTATTATCTAAGTTCAATCTGACGGCAACATTCAGTGATTGGTCCATAAGACACTAATGGTCCTTGCCTCTGGATACTGTAATGACAGGAGATCTCAACCTGTCCAAATCCATGGCAACTGGATAAACCTAATAGAATCTCTGGGGGGAAAAAACTGCACTAATCTGTTGCCATACCAACCACAGCCTGCCACCCAATCCTCAGCATGGCTGCACACTAATCTCCTTTTTATTATACGCAGGATGCCCTCCTGAGTTACAGCAAGGGGATCTTCTTGACACGAGGCATAGCGTGTTAAAGTGTGAAATTTGAACCCCCCCCCCAAAAAAATAAAACAAACTACACCAAAATGTCCAGTAGCAAGCAGTAATAGCCTAGATAGAAGATATCCATATCTACTGAATTAGTCCCCCAAAGAAGTGAATAATTAAATTGTGTATAGTATATCAATAATTGTATATTTTTTCATCAATTATATTTTTTTCAACAATTATTAATTCTACCGATGTATACGTACTTTAAATTTCTAAAGTGAAAGAAACATCTGGGGCCTGTAGTTTTTCCTGATCTGGTAACCAAACCAGCTAAAAATCTGGACCTTATACGTTATTAATCTGTTGTAAAAAGGTTTAATATGGGCTATAATGGGATCAGAATTTTTCTTTTTAGGTCACATGGTTTTAAAATACTCCTGGATGAAACCCCTGTCAAACTGCAACAACCTTGTACTTGTTCATATGAATTATATGTTAAAGAAGAACTATACACAGACACAGAGAAATAAATACTCACAGGGCTGAGCTTGCTTCATGCAGGTTTGCATTGTGTAGGCTTGCCCTATGCAACTGTAGGCCGAATAAACAATTTACTCACAGTCTATGTCAGCTATTGTGTTTATTGACTAATTCCAGTTAATAATTTTGGATTAAAAAAGTCTAGCCTTGTCAACCCAAATTTGAATATAAACAACATTTGATCCCATTCACATTTTATCACAAACAAATAGGCTATAAACACACAACATTACCGGTTAATTTACCCTGGCCAGAGGGACAGGGCGCATAGTAGGTTTGACTATGCAGTTGCTGTTGTTAGTAGCCTACAGTCGATCAGGCAGAAAAATAGTCTTATTTCCATACAGACGTTCCCATTAGGTCCCTTAAAGGTTTTGCCGCAACGTTATTCCACTGACGTTCTGAGAACGTTGCGTGATGGTCCCAAGGGAACGTTTTCTGGGGGATCTTTGTCAAGTTCCCTGTAAGTTCCCTGGACGTCACTGAGAACCATGTCAGGACCTTTTTAGGAGGTTTTCTAGATTTTAACTTTACTAGTCCTTAGAACATTGCATGAGGGTCGCAAGGGAGCATTCTGTGGGGGACCTTTTTAATAAGTTCCCGGTTTGTCCCGTTTTTAGGACATTCTTGGAATGTTGTGTCATGGTCCCATGGAGGTTTTGTCTAGTTTCCAGTTTGTCCTGGGATGTCCCTGAGGATGTTTTTAGGACATTCTTAGGACCGTGTGTCATGGTCCCCTGAAGGTCCCCTGAACAATCTAGGGACGTTGTGTCATGGTCTCCTGGAGGTTTTTTCTAGTTCCCGGATTGTCCTGGGGATGTCCCCGAGGAAGTTTTTAGAACGTGTCATGGTCCCAAGGAGGATCAAATAAAATAAAATAGTATTTGTCACATGCGGGTAGAAGCTGCTAAGGATCCTTTTGGTCCTAGACTTGCTGCTCCAGCACCACTGCCGTGCGGTAGCAGAGGGTTCAGTCTATGACTTGGGTGCCTGGAGTCTTTGACAATTTTTTGGACCTTCCTCTGACACCACCTAGTAAATAGGTCCTGGATGTCAGGAAGTTTGGCCCCAGTGATGTACTGGGCCGTACGCACTACCCTCTGTAGCGCCTTACGTTCAGTAGTCATACCAAGTTGTGATGCAACCGGTTAGGATGCTCTCGATGGTGCAGCTGTAGAACCTTTTGAGGATCTGGGGACCCATGTCAAATCGTTTCAGTCTCCTGAGGGGGAAAGGTGTTTTCGTGCCCTTTTCACAACTCTCTTGGTGTGTTTGGACCATGAAAACTCTAAACTCTCGGCCCGTTCCACTTCAGCCCCATCGATGTTAATGGGGCCTGTTCAGCCCTCGTTTTCCTAAAGTCTACGATCAGCTCCTTAGTCTTGCCCAAGTTGAGGGAGAGGTTGTTGTCCTGGCGCCACACTGCCAGGTCTCTGACCTCCTCCTTATAGGCTGTCTCATCGTTGTCGGTGATCAGGCCTACCCCTTTTGTGTCGTCAGCAAACTTAATGATGGTGTTGGATTAGTGTTTGGCAACGCAGTCGTGGGTGAACAGGGAGTACAGGAGAGGACTAAGCACGCACCCTTGAGGAGCCCCAGTGTTGAGGATCAGCATGGCAGATGTGTTGTTGTCTACCCTTACCACCTGGGGGCGGCCCGACAGGAAGTACAGGATCCAGTTGCAGAGGGAGGTGTTTAGTCTCTAGGTCCTTAGCTTAGTCTTGAGCTTTGTGGGTACTATGGTTCTGAACTCTAAGCTGTAATGAATGAATAGCATTATCACATAGGAAGTTAAAGCTTGGTCGCACATGGGTCTTCCAAATGGACAATGACCTCAAGCATACTTCCAAAGTTGTGGCAAAATGGCTTAAGGACAACAAAGTCAAGGTATTGGAGTGGCCATCACAAAGCCCTGACCTCAATCCTATAGAAAATTTGTGGGCAGAACTGAAAAAGCGTGTGGGAGCAAGGAGGCCTACAAACCTGACTCAGTTACACCAGCTCTGTCAGGAGGAATGGGCCAAAATGAACTTATTTTGTGAAGCTTGTGGAAGGCTACACGAAATGTTTGACCCAAGTTAAACAATTTAAAAGCAATGCTACCAAATACTAATTGAGTGTATGTAAACTTCTGACCCACTGGAAATGTGATGAAAGAAATAAAAGCTGAAATAAATCATTCTCTCTACTATTATTCTGACATTTCACATTCTTAAAATAAAGTGGTGATCCTAACTGACCTAAGACAGGGAATTTTTACTATGATTAATTGTCAGGAATTGTGAAAAACTGAGTTTAAATGTATTTGGCTAAGGTGTATGTAAACTTCCGACTTCAACTGTATGTACGTACGGTCACTGTGGGGACGACGTCGTTAATGCACTTATTGATGAAGGCGGTGACTGAGGATTGAATCCCGGAACATATTCCAGTCTGTGCTAGCAAAACAGTCCTGTAGCGTAGCATCCGTGTCATCTGACCACTTCCGTATTGAGCGAGTCACTGGTACTTCCTGCTTTAGTTTTTGCTTGTAAACAGGAATTACGAGGATAGAGTTATGGTCAGATTTGCCAAATGGAGGGTGAGGGAGCATTGTTTTGTCTAGTTCCCTGTTTGTCCTGGGAATGTCTCAGCGGATGTTTTTAGGACGTTCTTGGGACATTGTGTCATGGTCCCCTGAATGTTCTTGAGATGTTGTGTCATGGTCCCCTGGAGTCTTTTGTCACGCAGGAAGTGTGGAATGGCGTGAACCAAGAGGTTGTGAGTTCAAATCCCAGGTGAGGACATGTTAAATAATAATTACTGAATGAATAAAACATACAATGTAATCATGTATATCAAAGTGTGTCAAATATGTAAGTTAAAAACACTGTATTAACAGCACTGTGGATGTCACTAGTATTGCCAAAAGACAAAGAGCTTTGACTGGATAACTTGTTCACCAATCAGGGACTTGATGCCAAGGGGTGATGTGTAATGAAACTGTGACGCTTCTTTGAGACCATAAGGTGACGTCCCCGGGACAAACCGGGAACTGGACAAAAGACTCCTGGGGACCATGACACAACGTCCCAAGAACGTTCAGGGGACCATCATACCGGAGGAAAGTGTAGAGCGTGCCTTCAGCTTTGTGTGTTGTACTCGGGCCCACGCCACCTGTGATTTCTTTGAATCGGATTGGTCAAGACATGCGCAGAGCCTGCAGCAGCACTCCGATGTGAATAACAGAGAAATTGTTTGCGAGTTGACAAATCATGGGACAAATAACTTTTTTAAAGATGCACTTTGCATCAATGCATTATATAAAACAAAATCAAAAGTGGTGTGGCGGTGTCACATTTGCTGGGGCAAATGCTGCCTCACCACATATTTTCTGGCAGCCCTGCCATAGTTAATACTTGGTGGAAGCCACAGGAGGTTGGTGGCACCTTAATTGGGGAGAACGGGCTTGTGTTAATGACTGGAGCGGAATATGTGGAATTGTATCAAATACATCAAATACATGATTTCGAGGTGTTTGATGCCATTATATTTGCTCCATTCCGGCCATTATTATGAACCGTTCTGCCCTAAGCAGCCTCCTGTGGTGGAAGCACCATTGTCAGTCATTACAGGTGTGAATCATTTCGAATAAGATGATTATTGTGGTTGCAGCATCATGTTATGGGTATGATTGTTACCGGCAGGGGCTGGGGAGTTTGTCAGGATCAAAATAAATATGAAAGGAGAAACAGGTAAAAAGTTAGAGGAAAACCTGCCACAATCTTCTGAAAACCTAACTCTGTGATAGCTTTATTTTTCAGCAGAACAACTACACAAATTATAATGCCTCTTTCCAAGAGGTGTTGAGTGTTCCTGAATGGTCTAGTAGTCACAGTCCTGACCTAAATCTTCTTGAAAATCAGTGACAAGCATTGAATATTGTCGTCCATCAATGATCCCCAACCAAATTTTGACCCCAAAATACCATGGATATGTTTCCCTAAGAGTTGTGCAAAGTTAGTAGAATCTTATTCAAAATGATTCACAACTGTAATGGCCACCATGAAGGTCATTATCATATAATTTGTTTATTTATATAAAATTTTTATTGATATCAGAAATGTTAATTATTGATGGAGCCTCACCACCATTCACCACTGAAAGTAAATAAATAATAATTAATAATGATCTGTTGAATACTGCAAAACAGTGGTTGTCTAATTTTATTTTACATCCAGGGAATTAAAATAGGTTTTCAAAGTGCAATAAAAAAACAGACAATTCACTCTACATAACCTTAGAACAAAATAGTGTATGGCCTAAATGCCTGGGTTGTATAACTGACTAATAACTGACTATAAAGCAGGTAAATATACAGTGTAAGGGACAACCATTATTTCATGATGAAGAAGCTAATAGTACTGTGTTGACCAAAAAAACATATTCTTATCTTACAAGTCCTTCAACATATACTCACATTGTGATTTAGGCTATTACAGTACAATTACAGCATGGCTGGTGTAACAGTATAACTTTAAACCGTCCCCTCGCCCCGACCCGGGCGCGAACCAGGGACCCTCTGCACACATCAACAACTGACACCCACGATGCGTCGTTACCCATCGCTCCACAAAAGCCGCGGCCCTTGCAGGGCAAGGGGCAACCCTACTTAAAGTCTCAGAGCAAGTGACGTAACTGATTGAAATGCTACTAGCGCGTGCCCACTAACTAGCTAGCCATTTCACATCCGTTACACTCACCCCCCTTTCAACCTCCTCCTTTTCCGCAGCAACCAGTGATCCGGGTCAACAGTATCAATGTAACAGTATAACTTTAAACCGTCCCCTCGCCCCGACCCGGGCGCGAACCAGGGACCCTCTGCACACATCAACAACTGACACCCACGATGCGTCGTTACCCATCGCTCCACAAAAGCCGCGGCCCTTGCAGAGCAAGGGGCCACCCTACTTAAAGTCTCAGAGCAAGTGACGTAACTGATTGAAATGCTACTAGCGCGGACCCGCTAACTACCTAGCCATTTCCCATCCGTTACACTGGCAAGCCTGACATTGTACAACCACAGACTTCTAGTTTATCATACCTCATTATCCCTGTGTGCTTCCCAATAATATATAATTTATTATGCAGTGTGCACTCGTTTACTACTTCCCAAAAATGTAAAAGCATTGGATTGGTGGAGGCATGGGCTAGTGGGAGTTTCTACAATATTTCTTGTACGAGTCATTTCCTTTCAAACCGGTGAAGGGAGTGCACACTGGGAGGAAGAAGAGGGACATGGGATATGACCAGGTGGGTATCATGTTAATTGTGAGAACATGCGCCCTCTTGTGTTCACACTTTTAAACAGCACGAGATGGTTTATCATAATGTAGGCTATGTACCACTCAACAATCCACATTAAAGGGCACTATCTATCAATAGCTAGGTTTCCATCCAATTTGTGACAGATTTTCATGTGAATACGCTAAAATAATATGCGAATTTTCCATCAAACTTATTTTTTTGCGGATAAAGGCGCTGTGCGTGATGACGTTGTGCACATAAAAATTACGTTTACTGTTAAATTCCCATGTACCGAATTACATTTGTGTTAAATGAGTTTCTATCGCATTTTAAACTCTACTGGTGGGTTTGTCACAAAAACTGTGCTATATAGCCAATGAGCCCACATGCGCTCTAACAAACAGCTCGCAGATACAGTGCGTGTAGGATTTAGAACGATATTAGTTGTATTGTTCAAATGGCAGCCAAGCATTCATCATCATGTCACCAGAATAACACCTTCGATATTTATTGGAAATGAGCATCAAGCTCATCACCGTGCACATTTACCAGCCTGTGAAGTTCATGCTATTTCATCTGTACCTAATAAACTGTATGCTTTCTCGAGTCTTAGTGTGAGGACCACACAACATACCACCGCATGACTCCAAGTTGACTTCAATATTTTATTTAACTAGGCAAGTCAGTTAAGAACAAATTATTATTTACAATGACGGCCAACCAAGCGGCCTCCTGTGGGGACGGGGGCTGCGATTAAAAGTACAAATATATAGGACAAAACACACATGACAAGAGAGACCTAAGACAACAACACAGCATGGTTGCAAAACCACATGACAACATAGTAGCAGCACAAAACATGGTACAAACAATATTGGGCACAGACAACAGCACAAAGGCAATAAGGTAGAAACAACAATACATCATGCGAGGCTGCCACAAATGTCAGTAAGTGTCCATGATATGATAGTTATCCTATACATATTTGCGCATAAGGGCGTTTCCACCGCCATTTCTCACATCATTTTACCGACACAAAAAGATCCTACCATGTCGAACGAACAAATTATCTGTCGGCATTTCATGCTTCAGATAATTAATGAGCATGAAATGTTTGGATGGAAACGTGCTATATGCTAGATGAATTTGATTGATGTTGATGGTTATGGTCATTGTGTGGGGATACAAACAATCGAATTAGGAAAGTCAGCAAAACTAAGTTCAAACATCACCCTTCAATCATATTTTCTTCAGAAAAAGTTTGGCATTTAGTCAATTTGACATACTGTATGTTATTTGAACAGGAATTGTTCACACTTGCAAGTCGAAGTGACGCAAATCCTATTATTTTGCATTCCGATTCAATTATATTTTTTACTGCATTCTGAACAACAAAGCACATTAAATCAGGCATTTCAAGCCAGATTTCAAACCACATTCATGGGTGGTTTTAAGTATACAAATCTGATTCGTGGCCATGGGACTTTTCTGAATGGCCTAACCTGCTAATTTTGCCCTCAAGTGGTTTTTAGAATGCCATATCTTGTTGCTTGCTAGCTACTCTGTTGCCAGTTTGACAAGAACATGTGGTAGCTAACTAGGTTGCTAATTGTTGAATTACAAACAAATTAGTGAATGTGCTAAAAAGCTAGCTAGTTGACTGCTGTGGCAAGCCAAAAAGGTCTCATTTTGAAAGTTGGATCATATCTTTTGAGGCTTTAAGTGTTCTTACACTGATTTTGAACCTTCAAAGCAACTGGGAGACTTCCATGGCATGTATTGTCACCTAAGCATGCTATACAACAACTTCTGAGTGAGAAGCACTAGCACCAAACAGCCTACTGCGCGTGTGCAAATTACTAGTCTGAACACACAAATCCGATTTGGGCACTTGTAACTTGCTGTTTGAACAGTCATTATTCCAAAACGGATTTGATTATTAAGGCCTGCAGTGTGAACAAGGCTTAAATGGGTTGGAGCTGTAAAATGCTGCACTGCAACGCCTTCTTTGATGTTTAACGGCTGGCGGCATCCAATAAATGTTGCATTACCGCCACCTACTAGACTGGAGAATAACTCCCTTATACTTTGCTTTAAAAAGTTTATCTTTATTTTTTAAATACAACAAATACCCTCATATCTAACGCTACACTCACAAACATTTTTAAATAAATACCATACTCCACTATATAAATCTATTTAGTCCTACTTCAGGCCAACAGAAATCTCCTGTCAAGTCTCGCACACCCAAATAGCTCTCTGCAGCTGCCACCACAACCTCTATTTTCTGCGACTTAAGTTCCATCCCTGCAGTACAGTTGATAACCATTGCTATAAATGCCAAAAATCCAATATTGCTGAAACATTTATCACTTGGTTTATCCCTCTGTATTGGGTACTCTTACCACTCTCAGGATCCCTCCCCCTTGACCCATCTTCCTCTACTTCTGCTCTACTCTAACCCTGGAAACCTCAACCTGCCTCTCTCACACTGGACATTTTTGATTCCCAGCCCCATGGGCACCTCTACAATGAACACATACCACTTTCCCCAATGTTACACATTCCTGTGTCTCATGTCCTTCTGCACACCTACAAACCTCCCTCCTTCCCACTGCTGCCACATGCCCATAAGCTTGACACCTGTAACAACGTAATGTATTCGGCACAAAAGCCTGTACAGGATAACTTATATATCCTACCATCACTTTGTCAGGCAAAGACTCAACATCAAAACTCAAAAGAACAGACAATCACTCTGTTTCTCCAATCACTCCACCTTGTCTGCGTCACACCAAATGACGAGCATCACAAACACCGGGAATCTTCCCCTTCAGTTGGTCAACTTTCACATTTACCGCTACCCTTGTAAATCCTTCCTTTCAATGGCACCCTTTTCTTGAGAGCAAAACAATTCACATCTCTTGCCCACATTAGTTTAACAAGGAGCAGTTGCTCTCTCTGACCAGCAGAAACACAAACAATTATCACAAGACCACTTCTGGTTACCCTCACCGATTCCACAGCACTCAACTCTTTTCACCCACCCTGAAACCACAAATGGATCAGCCAAAAGAAAAGAGTCCACTTTTTCCAAAAACTTCACTCCTACTGTCACAGACTCATCTTTATACTGACCCTCAGTGCAAGCCTCAGGCTCCGAGTTCACCATACCTACCACCTCCGATACTTCGCCCTCATTCACTTCCATTTCTCGCCATGTCTTAAACTCACTGTGCTTGCACTTTCTACCATCCTTCTTTAACAAACCATCTCACTTTTTTCCTGACATTTTTAACCGACTCAAGTTCTCCCTCTTCCTCCCTCTCTTTCTTAGACCTCCTCTGCCTCTCTTCCCCCCATCCATTCCTCCTTCATATTCCAAGTTTGGCTCCCCTTATGATAATACTGCACTTCTCCTGACATACATCTTGTTCTTGTCATGTCAAGGGACGCCATTTAACCGGCTGTCACAATCTCCGTACAATCAGCACGAACCACTCGGGATGTAGCGCTCAACAGTGCATCCCACTTGTAAATCAGCTGCTTCATCATGATGTTCTTCATCAATAGCAACCGTGATGCTTTTCCATTTCAAACAAGCGCGCCGTTTCTCTCGGATTCGCTTGCTCAGACCCTATGACCCCCGGTCATGCGCTCTATCTGCAAGTCACGGATTGTCCTCCCAGTTGCAACGCCTTGTTTTGGAGATGCACAAATAATGTCCAATCAAATATGGTGGAACGTCTTTTGTCCAATCACAGGACGCTATTTATTTGTGACGTACTTCCGTGCATGTGATGAGCTGTAATGGCAGCAAAATTGTGTAAAGGCTTCATGTTCAATTGAAAAGTATATCTCATGGTAGCTTGTACTTGAATATGAAACATTTACTGAGGCTTGGGCCCACGCTGGCCAGACTAAATGTGCGGTTGTGCCACCAAAGTGTCTGGAACAGCCATGGAACGATACAAAAAGTGGGCGTGAACTTGGGTCAGAAGTAAGTATACGTCTGACTTAGCTAGCTAGCTACTAACATAACGTTACTCAGTGATAGCCGGTCAAGCCTGTGGGCCAAGGCTTCAAGTTCATTATTTAACGCAGTGGTGTGCATAGTCTGAGTCAGATATATTTATAAGACGGAATATGCATAGGATATTTGTCAGCGTCCTCCTAAATCTGCGTTGCAGTTATGAATGGTTAATTGACTCCCATCAATTCACTCTTAACTTCAGATGTGTTCTGATTTGCCCTCTTTTGAAGAAAACTTGAGATCTCAACAGGGAAACTTGCCAGATTTGCAGATGGGTCGGCTGTTGTGCAGGTATAAATCATAATAATGTTTTGTAAGTGAATATGCACAAGATGCTCAGACCAGTTACTCGGATGAATTCCACCTCTTTTTCCAGCTTGGGGATACAACAGTGATGGTGATAGCTGTCAGCAAAACGAAACCGTCCCCCTCCCAATTTATGCCGCTAGTGGTAAGTTAATACTTAATTTCTATTGTAAGTGGGGTTCATATCATTTTTTTCAATGCACTTCAAACATATTTAAAAGCTGCTTTTTATCTTCCATGTGGGATGGTTCATTGTGTGTGATAATCTCTTTAGTGTAGTAGGCTATAACATAGTTGTTTCAGGTCCCTTGGAGTGATTCAGGTCCCTTGGCGTGATTCAGGTCCCTTGGCTAGAATGGTGTGTTTTTGATTGACAGGTGGACTACAGACAGAAAGCAGCTGCTGCTGGTAGAATCCCCACTAACCACTTGCGGCGGGAGTTGGGCACCACTGAAAATGAGATTCTGACTAGTAGGCTAATAGGTGAGAAGATGATTCTAACTCCTATGCCTTAACTCTTACTCCAGTTCTATATTAGATTTAGTGCAAATACCATTAGCAGACTTAACTATCTTTTTTATTGTCTCACCTCAGACAGGGCAATCAGACCCCTTTTTCCTGCTGGTTATTTCTATGATACTCAGGTGAGTCAGTATTTGTAGTTATTGTTGTACTTATGTAGGTTCATTACGGATATGTTTACACTGTTATTACAAGCTATGCTCTTGATTTTAGTCCTGCGGTGTATATTTTCAGGTCCTGTGTAACCTGTTGGCAGTTGATGGTGTTAATGATCCAGATGTACTGGCTATCAATGGAGGTGAGGAGAGATTGATTTCCTTGTAGAAATATTCACATGATCTTTGTTTGACATCCAGTGATAACATGAACTATTTAACTTCCCTACAGCCTCTGCTGCCCTTACCCTTTCTGACATTCCCTGGAATGGGCCCATTGGTTAGTATCTCATAAAGATCTTTGTCCTTTTGTTTTTCTTCGCATGTATGTGGCTTTTACTATATGGTCTGTGTTTCGTGGATGTTTTAGGTGCAGTGCGCATTGGCCTGGTGGATGGCGAGTTCCTGGTGAACCCAACACGAAAGCAAATGGCTTCCAGCACTATCAATCTGATAGTGGCTGGAGCACCTCTCAGCCAAGTGGGTTAGTACTGTAATCTAGCTAAATCACACATCCCTTTTTCCTACAGGATCCTCTCTACCACCCCGAAAAAAATTAAACACATTTTTTGTCTTAGTGATGATCGAGGCATCTGCTGAGAATGTGTTGCAGCAGGACTTCTGTCATGCAGTCAAGGTTGGCGTGAAGCACACACAGCAGATCATATTGGCTATTCAGCAGATGGCCAAAGAAGCAAAAGTGACCAAGCGCACCCCTCCCAAAATATTTTCTGCGCCCGAGGAAATGATTGAGCACACACGACAGTAAGACATATTTCTTTCTGACTTGATATATTGAGCACACACGAGAGTAAGACATATTTCTTTCTGACTTGATATTTCTCATATTTCTTATGTTTTTTTTTTTTTATGGTTACATGACAGCACACGGTTTTGCTTTCAGATTGGCCTCTGAAAAGGTCTATGCTGTTTTCACAGACTTCACTCATGACAAGGTAAGTATTTATGTCTGGTTGTTTTTGCTATTGTGTTTTGGTTGTACTTTTTCATTCAATAAAATCAGTAACTTATTGTGTTTCAGATTTCCAGAGATGACGCCATTAACAAAGTGCGACTAGAAACAGAGGAACAAATGAAAGGTATGTATCATTGCTATATACAGATGTAGGATCTTAATTTGAGCCAGTTTGCTACAGCAGGAAAATAATCCTGCAGAAACAGGAAATGTGAATTATAACTAATGGACATTTTTGTAGGAGTTTATACATTTTTCGTGAGGGAAAGTCAAGTCCAATTTCAAAGTGGAAATTACAAACTTCAGAAGCATTTTTAAACCACAAATACACAAAGTTTTACATTTCCTGAATTGCAGGAAAGTTATCCTGCAACAGGGTGACACAAATAAATGTTATGTTACAAGATTTTTGCAACATCCAAAGTCTTGTGTGTGTTCGTTTACTGTCTAACCGCCTACATACTGTTTTCTGTAGAGAAATATCCTCATGCAGAACCTTATGAGGTGATGGAATCCTTCAACATGGTTTCCAAAGAGGTCTTCCGCAATCTGGTTTTGAATGAATATAGGAGGTAAAAATAATGCATGTCTCAGTAGTATTTAGAAAAGTGTCATTAATGTCATTAATAATGTCCTTGTTTTAAAGGTGTGATGGAAGAAACCTGACTTCATTAAGAAATATTTCCTGTGAGGCAGACGTCTTTAAGCCCCTTCATGGGTCTGCACTTTTCCAGAGGGGACAGACACAGGTAGGAATCTGGCGTTATAAAGAAGTGCACAGTGTAGGCGTGCTATTCATTTTGGGGACATTGGAAGTTGAATTGAGGAGAAATATATTTGCGGAGTCTGACTTGTTTTGGGTTGTTTTTCATTGTATCTAGCCTAGTTAGTAAAGCCTTTTCTGTCTAGGTTCTGTGCTCTGTAACATTTGACTCCTTGGAGTCCAGTATTAAAACAGACATCATTACTACAGCATTAAGGTAAACTTGTACATTATTAATTACAGTCCTTTTGAATGCAAGTTTCAAGCAAGTGTTAAATGTAGTGTGTGTGTATATATATGTATGTGTTAGCTGAAACGAGTTGCTCTCTTAACAGTGGAGTAAAAGACAAGAATTTCATGCTTCACTATGAGGTGAGTGTCACAATATGTAAATAATAAGGATTCCAGTAGGATTTGCTTATTGGTTTGGTATTGCAGAACAAAATCTGCATGGGCTGAAATGAACTTTTTCTGTTTCAGTTTCCTCCTTACGCAACCAATGAGATTGGAAAGATGAGTGGAATGAACAGGAGAGAGCTTGGTCATGGTTAGTATGTTGGAATGGATTAAAATATGCCCATGGGTAGTGTGTGGGTGGCATGCCTAAGTTCATGTGACTATTTAAATAATATTCTGTTTCTATGTTGACAGGGGCACTGGCGGAGAAGGCTCTGAGACCTGTCATCCCAAAAGACTTCCCCTTCACTATTAGAGTCACCTCTGAGGTTTTGGAGTCTAATGGTGAGTTCTGCAGATGACCTTCATTTTGCTTCTATATTTTTTTAGACCACTTATTATAAGCTTAATTGCCCAATCTTACTCATTTCAATGATTGTATGATGAGCGCACTTTCGTTCTCTCAGGTTCCTCTTCGATGGCGTCAGCATGTGGAGGCAGTCTGGCTTTGATGGATGCTGGTACAATACTTAACGCTTTTACATTTTTGTTGATTATTCTTTCATTTACAGTGAAACATAGCACTTCTGTGTTCCAGGTGTGCCTATTACATCAGCGGTGGCAGGTGTAGCTATTGGACTTATCTCCAAGGCAAACCCAGAGAAGCCATCGGAAATCCAGGACTACCGAATACTGACTGATATTCTGGTACCCAATATTACTAGTATTTTTCTCACCATTCCTAAAGCGAACTACATTTTCTATGGAATACCACGTGTACTATAATCATAAGATCTCCTTTCTGTAGAACTGTTTTATTTGTGTTTTCTGTCACAACAGGGAATCGAGGATTACCTAGGAGACATGGACTTCAAACTGGCTGGAACAAATAAGGGTATCAATGCCTTACAGGTACTGTAGCTGAACATCCATTGGTTTCTGTCGTTTTTTGTTGACTGTTTCTTTTTGCTATAATGTATGCTTCCTCCTAGGCGGATGTGAAGATTCCAGGCTTACCTCTGAAACTTGTAATGGAGGCTATTCAGCAAGCCACAGGTGACATGAAAGACATGCCCCATAAATAGCTATCTATTCATTCTCTAGAGAGATCAATATCAAAGTCACCACCCCCATTTCAATCTCATATCCTTACAGTTGCCAAGAGGGAGATTTTGGTCATCATGAACAATACCATTGCCAAACCCAGAGCTAACAGAAAGGAGAATGGTCCGGTTGTCGGTAAGACTCTTGGTTGCTAGTCCTTTTTGATTCCCATTATTTATGTATTTTGCTTTCAAGGTATTTTTCCTGTCTGTTATAGAAAATGTCAGAGTCCCAGTCTCCAGACGAGCACGCTTTGTTGGGCCAGGGGGCTATAACCTCCGCAGACTACAAGCTCAAACGGGTAACATTTATCCCAACACATTAGCTCTCTTCATCGCTGCATAGTGTATGGCTGAGTTCCCTGTTCCAAAGTGTTTTTTTGTTGTTGTTTTTCTCCACCTTTTATTTAACCAGGTAGGCTAGTTGAGAACAAGTTCTCATTTACAACTGCGACCTGGCCAAAATAAAGTAAAGCAGTGTGACACAAACAACAACAGAGTTACACATGGAATAAACACACACACAGTCAATAATACAGTAGAAAAGTCTATATACAGTGTGTGCAGATGAGGTAAGGCAATAAATAGGCCATAGTGGCGAAATAATTACAATTTAGCGATTAAACACTGGAGTGATAATGTGCAGAAGCTGGTGCTTAAAGTTAGTGAAGGAGAAATAAGACTCCAGCTTCAGTGATTTAAAAAAAAATATATATATAATTTGTTCCAGTCATTTAATAATTTGTTCCAGTCAAAACATAAGTGTACGTATAACCTGATGTTATAGGACTGTCATCTGATGAAGCCTATCAAGGTTAGTCAAAAATTATATCTTTTGCTGGTTTGTTACGATCACCAACTTTTGCTGCTGGTAAATGGCTTGTGTTTCTGGCTATTGTGGTAAGCTAATATAATGCTATATTGTGTTTTTGCTGTAAAACACTTAAGAAATCGGAAATATTGGCTGGAATCACAAGATGCCTGTCTTTCATTTGCTGTACACCATGTGTTTTTCAGAAATGTTTTATGATGAGTATTTAGGTATTTGACGTTGGTGTCTGTAATTACTCTGGCTGCTTCGGTGCTATTTCTGACGGTAGCTGTGATGGTAGCTGCAATGTAAAACTGATTTATAGCTGAAATATGCACATTTTTCGAACAAAACATAGATTTATTGAATAACATGTTATAAGACTGTCATCTGATGAAGTTGTTTCTTGGTTACTTTGGTTGGTTCTTGGTTAGTTAGGTTGGTTTTGTGCATGCTACCTGTGCTGTGAAAAATGTCTGTCCTTTTTTGTATTTGGTGGTGAGTTAACATAAATATATGTGGTGTTTTCGCTGTAAAACATTAAAAAAATCGGACATGTTGGCTGGATTCACAAGATGTTTATCTTTCATATGCTGTATTGGACTTGTTAATGTGTGAAAGTTAAATATTTCAAAAAAATATATTTTGAATTTCGCGCCCTGCACTTGAAGTGGCTGTTGTCATATTGTGCCCGGCTTCGGGCTTGCAGCCCAAAGAAGTTAACTTCCTGACTTCGGCGTATGTGATAAATAACATTTGATTTGTTGTGACAAGGTAGGATTGGTATACAGAAGATAGCCCTATTTGGTAGAAGACGAAGCCCATATTATGGCAAGAACAGCTCAAATTAGCAAAGAGAAATGAAAGCCCATCATTACTTTAACCTCATTAGGATAGGGGGTGCTGTTGTCACTTTTTCTGGAAATCGTATAATTTTTAAACGGCTTCCTACTCAATTCTTGCTCGTACAATATGCATATTATTATTATTGGATAGAAAACACTCTCTAGTTTCTATAGCCGTTGAAATTTTGTCTCTGAGTGGAACAGAACTCATTCTACAGCACTTTCCCTGACATGGAGTCAGATTTCACACATCTTGGCCCCTGATCTGGAGTCAGTTTAAAGGTCCCTGTGAATGCTATGAGGATACAAACACTGCTTACGTCTTCCCCTGGATGTCTTTACGTGATGACGGTTTGAATGGAGTCGATTGCGCAATCACAGCCTCTATAAAACAGAACAACGTGTAGGTAGTTTCCCTTTTCCAGCTGCGCCGGACGCACGGTGGACAACGACCTGCTCTTTTTCCAAGCTTTAGTGTAGCCAGTAATATTTCTCCGGTCATGTTTTTACTTGTAATAGGTGTTAAAGACATCATAAGGTAGTTAATTTAAACCGTTTTATAGCAATTTATATCCGTTTAGTGCGATTTTGGGACATTTCTTTCTGAGACACTTTGAACTTCTGGGCACGTTTCCAGTTCATGCCGAACGCAGTGGGCATTTCCACATGGCAAGAGGACAGCTTTCGACCAAAAGACGATTAGACCCAAAAAAGGATTCATTGCCCAAGATTCTGATGGAAGAACAGCTCAAAGTAAGAACAATTTATTATGATAAATCGTGTTTCTGTCGAAAAATGTTAATCGCTTATGTCGCCATTTTGTTAGATGTAGCTTCGCTTGGCGCAAACTGTATTGAAAAGTAAGGATAATTTAAAAAATGTAAATCAGCAATTATATTAAGAATTAAATTGTCTATCAATCGCTGTCCACCCTATATTTTTTAGTCACGTTTATGAGTATTTATGTATACGACTAGATCACTGTCTAATATGTCGCACGACATTTTCTGACCAGCTGGGCAACTTTTGTCATTGTCTAACCATGATTTTGGTGGCTAAATATGCACATTTTCGAACAAACTCTATATGTATGTTGTAATATGATGTTACAGGAGTGTCATCTGAAGAATTCTGAGAAGGTTAGTGAAAAAATTAATATATTTTGGCGATGTTGACGTTATCGCTCCCTTTGGCTAGAATCAATGCTCTGGTAATGTTTGCACATGTGGTATGCTAATATAACGATTTATTGTGTTTTCGCTGTAAGACACTTAGAAAATCTGAAATATTGTCTGTATTCACAGGATCTGTGTCTTTCGATTAGTGTATGCTGTGTATTTTTACGAAATGTTTTATGATTAGTAATTAGGTAATACACGTTGCTCTATGTATTTATTCTAGTCGAGTTGTGACGGTGGGTGCAATTGTAGACAATGATTTATACCTGAAATATGCACATTTTTCTAACAAAACCTATCCTATACCATAAATATGTTATCAGACTGTCATCTGATGAGGTTTTTTCTTGGTTAGTGGCTATCAATATCTTTATTTGGCCGAATTGGTGATAGCTAGTGGTGTTGGTGGACAAAGAAAAGATGGTTTCTTTTGCTAAGGTGTTTAGCTAATAGATTTACATATTTTGTCTTCCCTGTAAAACATTTTAAAAATCGGACATGTTGGCTGGATTCACACGATCTGTATCTTTCATTAGCTGTCTTGGACTTGTTAATGTGTGAAAGTTAAATATTAAAAAAAAAAAAATTCGCGCTCTGCCTTTTCAGTGGAATGTGGGAGGAGTGGCGCTAGCGGAACCCCCGTCCTAGACAGGTTAAGACATGAAGGTCAGTCAGGGCGGAAAATGTCAAGAACTTTGAAAGTTTCTTCAAGTGCAGTTGCAAAAGCCATCAAGCGCTATGATCTAACTGGCTCTCATGAGGATCGCTACAGGAAAGGAAGACCCAGAGTTACCTCTGCTGCAGAGGATACATTCATTAGACTTACCAGCCTCAGATTGCAGCCCAAATAAATGCTTCAGAGTTCAAGTAACAAACACATCAACATCAACTGTTCAGAGGAGACTGCGTGAATCAGTTCTTCATGGTCAAATTGCTGCAAAGAAACCACTACTAAAAGACACCAAAATCTGTCCTTTGGTCTGATGAGTCAAAATGTGAGGTTTTTTGTTCCTATCGCTGTGTCTTTGAGACACAGAGTAGGTGAATTGATTATTTCTGCATGTGTGGTTCCCACCGTGAAGCACGGAGGAGGAAGTGTTATGGTGTAGGGCTGCTTTGCTGGTGACGCTGTCAGTGATTTATTTAAAATTCAAGCTACACTTAAACCAGCATGGCTAACACAGCATTCTGCAGTGATACGCCATCCCATCATGATTCCACTTAGTGGGACTATCATTTGTTTTCCACCAGGACAATGACCCAACACAGCTCCAGGCTGTGGTAGGGCTATTCAACCAAGGAGAGTGGTGGAGTGCTGCATCAGATGACCTGGCCTCCACAATCACTCGACCTCAACCCAATTAAGATGGTTTGGGATGAGTTGGACTGCAGAGTGAAGGAAAAGCAGCCAAAAAGTGCTTAGCATATGTGGGAACTCCAAGACAGTTGGAAAAGTATTCCAGGTGAAGCTGGGTGAGAGAATGCCAAGAGTGCAAAGCTGTCATCAAGGCAAAGCCTGGCTACTTTGAAGAATCTCCCCCAATTTTTTTTTATTTGTTTAAAACTTTATTTTGGTTACTACATGTTTTACATATGTGTTATTTCATAGTTTTGATGTTCACTATTATTCTACAATGTAGAAAATGGTCAACATAAAGAACCCTTGAATGTGTACGTGTGTTCAAACTTTTGACTGTTTATGTGTGTGTTTTATTTATATATATGAAACGTCCCTTTTTCAGGACCCTGTCTTTCAAAGATAATTCGTAAAAATCCAAATAACTTCACAGATCTTCATTATAAATGGTTTAAATGTTCAATGAACCATAAACGGTTAATGAACATGCACCTGTGGAATGGTCGTTAAGACACTAACAGCTTACAGACGGTAGGCAATTAAGGCTACATGTATGAAAAATTTCGGACACTAAAGAGACCTTTCTACTGACTCTGAAAAACACCAAAAGAAAGATGCCAAGGGTCCCTGCTCATCTGCGAGACCGTGCCTTAAACATGCTGGAGGCATGAGGACTGCAGATGTGGCAAGGGCAATAAATTGCAATGTCCGTATGGTGAGACGCCTAAGACAGCGCTACAGGGAGACATGACGGACAGCTGATCGTTCTCGCAGTGGCAGACCATGTGTAACAACACCTGCACAGGATCGGTACATCCGAACATCACACCTGCGGGACAGGTACAGGATGGCAACAACAACTGCCCGATTTACACAAGGAACGCACAATCCCTCCATCAGTGCTCAGACTGTCCGCAATAGGCTGAGAGGCTGGACTGAGGGCTTGTAGGCCTGTTGTAAGGCAGGTCCTCACCAGACATCACCGGCAACAACGTTGTCTATGGGCACAAACCCACCGTTGCTGGACCAGACAGGACTGGCAAAAAGTGCTCTTCACTGACGAGTCGCGGTTTTGTCTCACCAGGCGTGATGGTCGGATTCGCGTTTATCGTCGAAGGAATGAGCGTTACACCGAGGCCTGTGCTCTGGAGCGGGATCGATTTGGAGGTGGAGGGTCCGTCATGGTCTGGGTGGTGTGTCACAGCATCATCGGACTGAGCTTGTTGTCATTGCCTCCAATCTCAACACTGCTTTACAGGGAAGACCTCCTCCCTCATGTGGTACCCTTCCTGCAGGCTCATCCTGATGTGACCCTCCAGCATGACAATGCCACCAGCCATACTGCTCGTTCTGTGCGTGATTCCCTGCAAGACAGGAATGTCAATGTTCTGCCATGGCCAGCGAATAGTCCGGATCTCAATCCCAGTGAGCACGTCTGGCACCTGTTGGATCGGAGGGTGAGGGCTAGGGCCATTCCCCCCCAGAAATGTCTGGGAACTTGCAGGTGCCTTGGTGGAATAGTAGGGTAACATCTCACAGCAAGAACTTGCAAATCTAGTGCAGTCCATGAGGAGGAGATGCACTGCAGTACTTAATGCAGCTGGTGGCCACACCAGAAACTGACTGTTACTTTTGATTTTGACCCCCCCTTTGTTCAGGGAAACATTATTCCATTTCTGTCAGTCACATGTCTTTGGAACTTGTTCAGTTTGTCTCAGTTGTTGAATCTTGTTATGTTCATACAAATATTTGCACATGTTAAGTTTTTAGAAAATAAGCGCAGTTGACAGTGAGGACGTTTCTTTTTTTGCTGAGTTTATATACTACTGTTCAAAAATTTGGGGTCACTTAGAATTGTCCTTGTTTTTGAAAGAAAAGCACATTGTGTCCATTTAAAATAACATCAAATTGATCAGAAACAGTGTAGACATTTGTTAATGTTGTAAATGACTATATATATGCATGCAATCGTAAGCAAGGTTTGAAATTGTTTTAGTCAAATGTTATGTCTGTTTGGACTTCTTGTGGTCAATTTACTAATTATTTGCAATTATGTTCCGGCCCCCTGACCATCCGCTCAAGAAAATATCTGCCTGCTGCTGAATCTAGTTGATGATCCCTGGTGTATGGGGAAATTACAGGTTGTTGTGTGTGTGGTTGTTTGTGCCATTGGATAGGTGTGACGATAAGCCAGGTGGATGAGGAGACCTTCTCTGTGTTTGCACCTACTCCTGGTGCCATGAATGAAGCCCAGGAGTTCATCACAGAAATCTGCAAAGATGACGTGAGTCCAACCTAGTCTAATTCCACTGTATTGCCTAATTTCTTACAATTCCTCATTTTTATTTACTCATTAAACATCATTGCACTATATCCTCCAAAAAGGCAGTACTTACCCACATCAGTACTAATATGAATCTGAGGATGTCTTTTTTTTCTCCTCCTTTCAGCAAGAGCAGCAGCTGGAGTTTGGTGCTGTTTACACTGCCACCATCATGGAAATAAGGTACACACTGCTGCGTTATGGGAGGCTGCTGTTTCATCTGATGCAGCTGCAGTCTAGTTTAAAAAAAATTGTTCCATTGATTTAAATATTAGATTGCTAAACAGGTAGCTTCATGACTTGCTGCACTTCTGTCTCCTTTCCTCCACAGGGACATTGGTGTCATGGTGAAGCTGTATCCCAATATGAGTGCTGTTCTGCTCCATAACTCTCAGCTGGACCACAAACGGGTAAGAGTCTAGTCCCAGAATACCATGCAGGGATTACAGGTACTTCAACATATATTATGTTTTACAGATGTTACCAGTTTGGAAAGGGCTGCATGTGTTGGCTTCTTTTCATTTTTATTTACAATAAGTTGTAATTTGTGTGATTTTAAAAAGTCATCCATTAATAAACAATGGTTCAACTAAAATTGTTGGCAGAGTGAAATAATTGTACACATTGAATTTGTCCAGATAAAACACCCAAGTGCTATTGGATTAGAGGTTGGACAGCAGATTCAGGTATGTATTGCAGTCTTCTGACCTTCTTAATTTGCTTGACTTCTTGACTAATATTCTTTCTTTGCTGGAACGCTATCAACAGGTTAAATACTTTGGGCGAGACCCAACAGATGGAAGAATGAGGCTTTCAAGGAAGGTGTTACAATCTCCAGCAGCAACAGTTGTTAAGACACTGAGTGAGAAACAGAGCATCACCATGGGCACAGGGAATGGCCAAGCAACAAGCAACTCGTCTTGACTCCGCTTATCCTCCTAGACCCCGACCAACTGTCCAGTCTCCATCCACAGTCTATCTACACTGACTTCTCTGAACTACCATTTGTCATTTACTCACCAACATCCTCCAAGCACTGGTTGCTGTACTCTCATTCTCTGTTGATTTCAGCAATGATATCAGCTTGGTGGCCATATGATTTTGAGTTGTCAAATAACAATATGCTGTCAGTTTATCTATTTTATACAATGTATAATAAATATGTAAACTAAACATTCCATTGTTATACATTCACTTGACTTGAACCTGTGACTGCTCATGCCATATTCCAATATTCTACATACTCATTGTTAGTGCTACAATATTTAGTTTGCTGTTTAAATTTAAATCAACAGCATTCTTTTTCCTATATTGTAAGCAGAGACTGACAGGTCTATATCCCACCAATGCTGTAATAGTTTCGATATTAACGCCATAGTACTGGTTTCCGTAGCCCCTCAGAGGAGACCCCGCGGCGGTAACTGTTTGATTGACGTAGGGGAAGAAAAAGATCGGATTACAAGATGGCGGTCTGTGGACGATAGTGAAGAGGCCGTCGTAGTTGTTTTCAACGGTGAATTTTACAGTTCGATAGATATCCTGCTTTTTGCGGGTACAAAAAATAATCAACCACGTAATATGTTCATTAATTAGCACGTTATTGTAAATCATACCCAGATGTATGTCTGGGACATGCGGGTAGAAACACGTTTGAAGCTCGGGGATAAGAACATAGCTAGGCAACTATTTTAAAGATAGGGTGAACTAACGTTAGTGTTGACTTGCTAACGCGTTAGTTTTTCCTCAAGATAACTATGTCGGATACTCGGCGGCGTGTGAAAGTATACACGCTGAATGAAGACCGACAGTGGGACGACAGGGGCACAGGACATGTCTCGTCTACCTTTGTCGAACGACTGAAGGGAATATCATTATTAGTTCGGGCCGAATCCGACGGTGAGTTGCTAACTAGCATATCTTATTAGTAGACGATGGCTCGTCACGTTTGTTTTGTTCGTAGTTAGCCAGCTAGCTGGTAGCAAGCACAGGCCTCCCATTCAACAATTCCACATCGCTAGCTAGTTTGCGAACGATCACCTAACTAACCAACTAGTTAGCTAGATCAGTTGGCAATCAATTGTTATTAGCTCACTAGCTACAAACGTAACTGCTGATGTCGACGTGTATGAGTTATTCTAGCCAACTACTGTAGTTAGATAAATCACTATTACTAATACTGTCTAATTAACGTTATGTAGCTTATGTTTTACGTTTACTTGTAACCGTATGGGTGATTGGACTTGAAGATAACTGATTTGTTTTAATTATCGATATAACGTTAGCTAGCCAGTGTTTGCAATATAAATGTGGTTGAACTGACTTCCTTTGAAACTCTTTCCGTTTCAATACTTACGGTTATATAATTAACGAACTAGTTAACTTGTTAATGAACGTTGGTTCAGTAAGTAGTGTATCCAACTAGTTAGATTACGAGCTAGCCAGCCAACTAGCAACCTGGTCAAATAATTGTTGCACAGCTTGCTAGTTTAACGTTGACTAGGTAACGTTACTAGTAAACTCACTTGGCTAACTCAGTAGTAAATAAAGGGATAGTTGTTGGCCAGCCCAAAACAAATTGTCAACTAATTTATGTGGTGTTGTCTTTGTTTACATGCACAGTTTGTCCGTAAAAGTGTTCAGGTTTCAGCAGTATCGTCAGTTACAACAGCCATCTTGTTGTTGATGTTGAAGGCTTATTTGACGAACATTCTTTCACACCATGTTAATTAATTATTCAGTTGTTTATTATATAGTTGGGAACATTTAGACAGCAAATCATTATTTCAGTATGGTAGTGGTTAGCTAACTAAATGTCCTCATGTCTTTTAGGCTCACTTCTTCTGGAGTCTAAAATCAGCCCAAATACTGCATATCAAAAACAACAAGTAAGTATTCTGCCTCTATCGAGGCCTGCTGTGTATCTTCAGTGTACATTCCGTGTTTTATTTGCTCTGGGGAAGGTGCATTTATAAAAGTAGCCTATATATCTAAATAATTGTGAATGTGTACAGTTGTGGTTAATTTGAAAATAGAATTGTCTGAACTTGATCATGAGAACTGTCTTTCCCCGCTCAGGATACTCTGATCGTGTGGTCTGAAGCAGAGAACTATGATCTGGCTCTGAGTTTTCAGGAAAAAGCTGGCTGTGATGAAATCTGGGAAAAGATTTGTCAGGTATTGTACCGTGTTTACTCTATATGGTTGTGTAAGTCAGTGTAAGGTTTATGAGTACTACTATGCTATTTATAGTCATTTTATGGCACCAGAAAGCATAATTTTTTTACTGCAGCAACAACATTTATATATCATGTCACAACTGTTGGTGACATATACACACAATTATAAACATGCCTTGTCTGGAGCAATTGATTGTGCCATATTTGCTTGTTTTTTGAAGCTCCAGCCCCCAATACTATGAATAACCATGTACGTGCATAGTAGGTCACTGCTGCTTCTTTAGGGGCCAGTAAACATATTTTTTCCATATATGCCCATATAAGACTAAGCCAGTAGTATTTAATAATAATAAATGATAGAATATCATGTTATAGAAGTTTGTCCTTTGCAATGGGGGACTAGAGATCTTCTCTGTTGTTCTTACCTTTGGCCTGTGTCTAATTTCCACCCCAGGTGCAGGGAAAAGACCCTGCGCTGGAGATCACCCAGGACCCCATCGATGAGTCTGAGGAGGAGCGCTTCGAGGAGATGCCAGAGACCAGCCACCTGGTGGAGCTGCCTCCATGCGAGCTAGCCCGGCTGGAGGAGATCGCTGACCTTGTGACTTCTGTCCTGTCCTCGCCCATCCGCCGGGAGAAACTGGCCCTAGCCCTTATGAGCGAAGATTACATGAAGAAGCTACTGCAGCTCTTCCAGGTGTGTGAAGACCTGGACAACCGGGAGGGCCTACATCATCTGTATGAGATTGTGCGTGGCGTGCTTTTTCTCAACAAGGCGGCTCTGTTCGAGGTCATGTTCTCAGACGACTGCATCATGGACGTGGTGGGCTGCCTGGAGTACGACCCGGCGCTGGTGCAGCCCAAAAGGCACCGTGAGTTCCTCACCAAGACGGCCAAGTTCAAGGAGGTGATCCCAATCACGGACTCAGAGCTGCGGCAGAAGATCCACCAGACGTACCGTGTGCAGTACATCCAGGACATCATCCTTCCCACTCCTTCTGTCTTCGAGGAGAACTTCCTTTCCACCCTCACATCCTTCATTTTCTTCAACAAGGTGGAGATAGTCAGCATGCTGCAGGTGAGTCACTGCAAACCAACAGTGCCAAACAAGATTTTGCCATTTTTAACTAGAAATGTAAGTCTTATTTATTTCACATTTTGCAGGATGAAATCTCGAGAAGCACATCTCATTTGAGTGTCCCAAAAAAATAATAACATACATAGTAACAAGGATATGGCAACTGTCTAATAATAAGTGAAATAATAATACAACATTTAAAAAAGTACACTAACAGCATAGAAACATTGTTGTACAACTACTACTACTACAACTAATCCAAATACTAATATAACTAATAAACTCCAGCTACTAATACAACTAATAAACTAAGTACCTATATTATATACATACAGATTTACAAATATCTTCACATGGTGATGTTTCTATTAGTTAATAACACAAACGGTTTGTCCTTAACATTTGAAAAGGGGCTTTAAAATCACAGATTTTAATGCCCTGTTTTCTATTGGTAAATTATTCTAATCAGTTGGGTCTTTGTATCTGAAAGATCTTACAACAACCATGATGTAGTGCGAGTCTTGTTAAGTTAGGTGCTCCTTATATACACCGTACCAGTCAAAAGTTTGGGCACACCTACTTATTCAAGGGTTTTTCTTTATTTTTTACTATTTTCTACATTGTAGAATAAGTGAAGACATCAAAACTATGAAATAATGTAGTAACCCCAAAAAAGTTAAACAAATCAAAACATTTTAGATTCCAAAAAATGTAGCCACCCTTTGCCTTGATGACAGCTTTGCACACTCTTGGCATTTTCTCAACCAGCTTCATGAGGAATGCTTTTCCAACAGTCTTAACTTCTCTAGGGTAGGGGGAAGCATTTGGAATTTTGGATGAAGTGTGCCCAAATTAAACTGCTTGCTACTCCGTCCCAGAAGATAGCATATGCATATGATTTGGATAGAAAACACTATAAAGTTTCCAAAACTGTTAAAATAGTGTCTGAGTATAACAGAACTGATTTGGCAGGCAAAAACCTGAGAGAAATCCATCCAGGAAGTAGGATTTTCTTTTTGTAGTTTCTATTCAATGCCATTACAGTATCCATTGACTTAGGACTCAAATTGCAGTTCCTATGCCTTCCACTAGATGTCAACAGTCTTTAGAAATGGTTTCAGGCTTGTATTCTGAAAAATGAGGGAGTAAGAGCAGTCTGAATGAGTGGACCCTGCAGTGTCACAGCTTTTTCATGCGCACGACCGAGAGTGCCTTTCTTTTTTACCTTTTATATTGACGACGTTATTGTCCGGTTGAAATATTATCAATTATTTAGGCTAAAAACAACCTGAGGATTGAATATAAACATCGTTTGACATGTTTCTATGAACTTTACGGATACAATTTGAATTTTGTCTGCCTGTTGTGATTGCGTTTGAGCCTGTGGATTACTGAAGAAAACACGCGAACAAAACAGAGGTTTTTGGATATAAAGAGAGACTTTATCGAACAAAACAAACATTAGTAAATGAATGTCTTCTGAGTGCAATCATATGAAGATCATCAAAGGTAAGTGATTCATTTTATCTCTATTTCTGACTTGTGTAACACCTCTACTTGGCTGGTTACTGTTTGTAATGATTTGTCTGCTGGGCGACGTTCTCAAATAATCGTACGGTATGCTTTCGGCGTAAAGCCTTTTTGAAATCTGACACCGTGGTTGGATTCACAAGAAGTTAATCTTTAAACCTATGTAAAATACTTGTTTTCTGAAATTTTATAATGAGTATTTCTGTATTTGAATTTGGCGCACTGCAATTTCAATGGACGTTGGCCAGGTGGGATGCTAGCGTCCCACATACCCTAGTAAGGTTAACCTTTCTAGGACACACGTTCCGCTAGCGGAACCCCTGACAACATTCCGCTGAAAAGGCAGCGTGGGAAATTCAAAAATATTTTTTTGAAATATGTAACTTTCACACATTAACAAATCCAGTACAGCAAATGAAAGATAAACATCTTGTTCATCTACCCATCATGTCCGATTTAAAAATAAAAATAAATGTTTTACAGCGAAAACACAACATATGATTATGTTAGATCACCGCCAAGTCCAAAAAACACACAGCCATTTTCCCAGCCAAAGAGAGGAATCACAATAAGCAGAAATAGAGATACAATTAATCACTAACCTTTGATCTTCATCAGGTGACACTCATAGGACATCATGTTACACAATACATATGATTATGTTAGATCACCGCCAAGTCCAAAAAACACACAGCCATTTTCCCAGCCAAAGAGAGGAATCACAATAAGCAGAAATAGAGATACAATTAATCACTAACCTTTGATCTTCATCAGGTGACACTCATAGGACATCATGTTACACAATACATGTATGTTTTGTTAGATAATATGCATATTTATATCCAAAAATCTCAGTTTACATTGGCGCCATGTTCAGAAATGCCTCCAAAATATCTGGAGAAATTGCAGAGAGCCACATCAAATAACATAAATACTCATCGTTAACTTTGATGAAAGATACATGTTTTACATAGAATTAAAGATACACTCGTTCTTAATGCAGCCGCTGTGTCAGATTTCAAAAACTTTACGGAAGAAGCACACCATGCAATAATCTGAGACGGCGCTCAGATAGAAGTAACATTTCTCCGCCATGTTGGAGTCAATAGAAATACGAAATTACATCATAAATATTCCCTTTGATGATCTTCATCAGAATGCACTCCCAGGAATCCTAGTTCCACAATAAATTGTTGTTTTGTTCGATAATGTCCATTATTTATGTCCAAGTAGCTACTTTCGTTAGCACGTTTAGTACACATATCCAAACGCTCGCGCAGATCCAGGCGAACGTCGGACGAAAACTTCAAAAAGTTATATTACAGGTCAAATAAACTTGTTAAAGTGAGTAGAGAATCAATGTTTAGGATGTTATCATACATATTCAATAACGTTCCAACCGAAGAATTCCTTTGTGTGTATAGAAGTAATGGAACGCAAGTCGATATCATGTGGAATGCGCGTGACCAGGACCTGGCACTCTGCCAGACCACTGACTCAAACAGCTCCCATCTGGCTTAACATCACAGAAGCTTCATTCAACAGTCTACAGACTGTTGACATCTAGTGGAAGGCGTAGGAAGTGCAAACAGATCCATATCCCACTGGGATTTCAATAGGGGATGAGTTAAATCAACCAGCCTCAGAATTCTCACTTCTGTTATACTCACAGACATCATTCAAACAGTTTTAGAAACTTCAGTGTTTTATATCCAATAATAATAATATGCATATATTAGCATCTGGGACAGAGTAGGAGGCAGTTCACTCTGGGCACGCTATTCATCCAAAGTGAAAATGCTGCCCCCTATTCCTAAAAAGTTAAAGGAGTTCCTACTTGTTGGCTGCTTTTCCTTCACTCTGCGGTCCAACTCATCCCTAACCATCTCAATTGGTTTGAGTTTGGGTGATTGTGGCGGTCAGGTCATCTGAAGTTGCATTCCATCACCCATCATGATGGGATGGTGTATCACTGCAGAATTCTGTGGTAGCCATGCTGGTTAAGTGTGCCTTGAATTCTGAATAAATCAGTGTCACTAGCAAAGCACCATCACACCACCACCGCCATGCTTCACGGTGGGAACCACACATGCAGAGATCATATGTTCACCTATTCTGTGTCTCAAAGACACAGCGTTTGGAACCAAAAATCTCAAATTTGGACTCATCAGGTGATTAGCTTAAAGCTGGTTGAGAGAATGCAAAGGGTGGTAACTTTGAAGATTCTATTTTGATTTAATACTTTTTTTTGGTTAATACATGATTCCATGTGTGTGGTTTCATAGTTTATGTCTTCACTATTATTCTACAATGTAGAAAATAGTAAAAATAAAGAAACCATTGAATGAAACCAACAATATTGTGACTGAGTGTCTCTTGGTGCTTTTATTTTCTTGTGAAATTTGCCCCATCTGTAGATCTGAAGATAAATTGTAATCTGTACATGTATGTGATATTCTGCTGTTGTAAACAACCTAGAATGGATCAACTTTATGAATAGGGATGCACTGATATTACATTCTTGGCCAACATTTTCCTTGCCAAAAAAGTCGATGCCAAAATTTATTTAAAACATTTGCTCCCTTTTAAGCATTCTAGTACAGTTAAATAGTTGAAACACACACACTGACAAAAGTTATTTTGTTAGCATTTACGTATGTCCCCATTTACCAGTAAAACATAATCAAAACCTATTTCTTTCGCTTACTTGCTGTGCTGTTTCATTGTTCATTTGTTCAGTCTCAACCATTTCATCACACATGTCAACAGTGAAGTTTCAGCTCTGTCTATCCGTTGCCTTTCTTCCTCGGTGCGCACTGTCACTGTGTCCGTTTCCGTCTTGTCCAGCTGTGTCTAACATTTCATGTAAACCCTTTTTCTTGTCTGCATCGAAATAGCGGTCCTTGTACCTAGCATTGAGCATGGCCACAGTAGAGGCTCAGAAAGAATGCCACCGACTCAATTGTTCACAGCCTCTACTAGATTACTTTTCCAAATTAACCTGACGGTCTGTGTTGGCGTTTTTGTTGTGAAGGTGTTTCAATGCCATGACAGGGTATCACGTCTGCTGCGGATGCAGTTGAACTTATTTCGAGTCAGTTGTTCGAATGGAGCTAAGAGTGTTCATGTTCTCAAATGCCATTGAAATGGCAGCAGCGGAATGAGAACCAGCAATACGGCTTTCCTCAGTACGAAATCCTCATCGACCCACTGTGCTGTCTGACTCAATGCTCATGGGGCTGACGTCGCTGGTCCAAATGTCAGTTGTGAAGCAAATAGCAGTTGCTCATGGATGTGAGTTTCAACAACCCTAACTCCGATAGGGCAAAATCTGAAAAATAGCGCTTACTTGGTAGTGTGTACCGGAGCTCGACCAGTCGGCGAAAGCTAACATCACCCAAGACAGAGAACGGTTGATTGTCAAGGGCAATGAATTCCATTATCTTGGCTTTAATAACTTCTTGCGGCTGAAATCCCGTTAACGGAATCGATATGACAACAGCCAGTGAAAGTGCAGGGCGCCAAATTCAAACAAATCTCATAATTAAAATTCTTTAAACATACAAGTATTATACACCATTTTAAAGAAACTTGTTGTTAATCCCACCACAGTGTCCGACTTCAAAAAGGCTTTACGACGAAAGCATACCATGCGATTATGTTAGGTCAGTACCTAGTCACAGAAAAACACAGCCATTTTTCCAGCCAAAGAAAGGAGTCACAAAAAGCAGAAATATAGAAAATTAATCACTGACCTTTGATCTTCATCAGATGACACTCATAGGACTTCATGTTACACAATACATGTATGTTTTGTTAAATAAAGTTCATATTTATATCCAAAAATCTCAGTTTACAATGTCACGTTATGTACAGAAATACTCATAATAAACATTGATAAAAGATACAAGTGTTATGCACGGAACTTTAGATAAACTTCTCTTTAATGCAACCGCTGTGTCAGATTTTAAAAAAGCTTTACGGAAAAAGCACACCATGCAATAATCTTGAGTACAGCGCTCAGAGACCAAAACAAGCCATACAGATACCCTCTATGTTGTGGAGTCAACAGAAGTCAGAAATAGCATTAAAAATATTCACTTACCTTTGATCTTAATCCGAATGCACTCCCAGGAATCCCAGTTCCACAATAAATGTTTGTTTTGTTCGATAAAGTCCATCATTTGTCCAAATACCTTCTTTTTGTTTGTGCGTTTAGTTCACAAATCCAATTTCATGAGGCGCAGGCCAGACAGTCACAAAGTTCCATTACAGTTCGTAGAAACATGTCAAACAATATATAGTATCAATCTTTAGGATGTTTTTCACATAAATCTTCAATGTTTCAACCGGAGATTTCCTTTGTCTTTAGAAAGAAAAATGTAATGCAGCGTGCGTGACTGAGCTCATGGCATTCTGCTAGACCTCATACTCAATCAGCTCTTATTCTCTCATTCACAGTAGAAGCCTGAAACAAGGTTCTAAAGACTGTTGACATCTAGTGGGATCCTTAGGAAGTGCAATATGACCACATAGACAATGTATATTGGATAGGCAAAGACTTGAAAACCTACAAACCTCAGATTTCCCACTTCCTGGTTGGATTTTTTTCTCGGGATTTTGCCTGCAATATGAGTTCTGTTATACTCACATACATCATTCAAACAGTTTTAGAAATTTCAGAGGGTTTTCTATCCAAATCTACTAATAATATGCATATCTTAGCTTCTGGGCCTGAGTAGCAGGCAGTTTACTCTGGGCACCTTATTCATCCAAGCTACTCAATACTGCCCCCAGCCATAAGAAGTTAATGGTTTTGCCTTAGAGTTGTCTCACTGAAAATATCTTACTCTTCCAATTGACTGCTCGATCCACACAGCAGACATTGTGAGCTAGGTTAGGAATGCTGTGTTGCATGTTTAGTGCTATATTTCTCGTGGCGTCATCTACCTACGTTTATAGATATGCAAGTCAGCTTTGACATCGGTTTTGCACGTTGGCGTTAAACTGGACATCGGGCTGATGTTGGCATTTTTAGCTAATATCGACCGATTCCGATATACTTACCGATTCTATTTTTTTTATATTGTGCATCCCTACTTATCAATGTCTTTTATTTTACATAAATAGAATGTCATATGAAATGTGATAAAATACACATGCCACTTTGTTGTCTTCAGTATTGTAAATCAATGCTTGTTACTTCTCTAGGGATTAGTTCTAGATCAAACTGTTTGTCTTTGGCTCTGATATTAATGAACAGGTTTGTAGTTGATGGGTAATCTTCAATTTAAGAAGGGAATCTGTGAAGCCAACATACCAGTAGGCCCTGAATGTCTTGGATCTTACATTGGTAACAATGATAAGGTTGTGGCATGATTTAAAACATTTTTTTAAACTTCCCTTGGCAGTATAATTATACACGTTCAGAAGCTCAAGAGGGACATGGCCATGTCTATTGACCCCTGTAATAAATTTGGTTTCAGGCCTAGTGCTTTTTAACATGACCTCTCACCACAAAACCTCTGCAGGCCACTGAGATCTGAGATGCAGTTGAGTATGTTAACTTTATATCCCTGCCTTACACTACAGGAGGATGAGAAGTTCCTCACTGAAGTCTTTGCACAGCTAACGGATGAAGCCACAGAGGACGGTAAAAGGAGGGAACTAGTAAGTTTAACGATTAACTCTATTTATTAAAAGTATACAAATACTCAGCTTTCATGTCATGAATGTTTCAGTACTGTCCTGTTTTTTTCCTTCCTCTTCACAGGTGAACTTCTTCAAAGAATTTTGTGCTTTTTCACAAACCTTGCAACCGCAAAATAGAGATGCTTTCTTCAAGACTCTGGCGAATCTAGGCATTCTTCCTGCTCTTGAAATAGTCATGGTATGAATGGTTACTATGTACATTTTAAATGTATTTTTGCGTATTTACCCTGGACATTTGGTTGTGTGTTTGATGTGGCAACATTCTCTCAATCACTTGAATGTGAAATCTCATCTCAACTTCAAGGGCTGCATCTTGCCAGAACATTTCAAAATAAGTGGAATGAATTTAAATGTACCAGAGTATGTCTCTTAAAGGGATGCTTCAGGATTTGGGTATAAAGCTCTTTATCTACTTCCCCAAAGCTACCATTTTTGTCTACCTCCGTACAATTTGATGGGAGTTGCTAACTAGCGTTATTGCTATGATTGGAAGTCTATGGTAACCGCTAGCATGCTAGTAGATTACATAGACTTTGAGTCATTGCGCTACAGCTAGTTAGCTTTGGCTCGCAAAACTACATCTAACATCCTTCATACTGGATGCATAGAAAAAAAATTGTATCTGTGAGTTCATCTGACTGGGGATGTAGATAAAGGGATTCATTGCCTAAATCCTGAAGAATGCTTTAAATCCTGAATTTATAAAGGTCTAAAAAGTCAGTCCAGATTACACCAAGACTCCTGAGCCCCTAAAGAAACACGTGGATGGAGCTGAATGCGCTATTAGTTTGAGCTCACTGTGTGTACCCAGTGTGTGACTAGTGTGTCTCACCATCTCCACAGGGGATGGACGACCTGCAAGTGAGGGCTGCAGCCACAGACATATTCTCATACCTGGTGGAGTTCAGCCCCTCCATGGTCCGAGAGTTTGTTATGCAGGAGCCACAGCAGACCGATGATGTAAGTATATCATATAGCTAGCCCTACGTGATACTAGTGGGCCAATTTCTCAAATTTCTCTGACACATGTAGGTGCCATATGGAGATGTGATTATGTAAATGAGAAGGCATGATTATTTAACCATTGAACTGTTTCTTATAGTAGGTGTTTACTGTTAACCCAAGCATACCTTTTCTGAGCATTTAGATGAGATGAGTCTGAATTCTCTAGGGTGTTCTAGGTTTCCTGTACTTGACGCTACTCAGTTCCCCTCTGTATGTTCATTAGGATGTGCTGCTGATCAACGTGGTGATAAAGCAGATGATCTGTGACTCGGACCCTGAGCTGGGGGGTGCTGTGCAGCTGATGGGGCTCCTACGGACACTGATTGACCCAGAGAACATGCTGACGCCCACCAATGTAAGACCATGTCCAAATACACACGCACTCTGTCACAACACTGGGAGTAATGATTATTATGCAAGAAAACAGAACAGCTAGCTATACCTCATTAGTTGTATGATACTTTCATTACATTAAAGATGAATGAAAGCTTTTACTTTGAATCCCGTCAGAAAACAGAGAAGACCGAGTTCCTCAGCTTCTTCTACAAGTACTGCATGCAGGTCCTAACAGCCCCTCTATTGGCCAACACTGTAGACGAGAAGAAGTCTAAAGGTGAGGAGGGGGACGATTTTTTGTATTTTAAGTCGCGTGATTATAGATCTATGCATCATGCATGGTCCGTGCTATCCGGAATCGTTGGGACGTCCCTACCTCATTGAAGTTTACATTAAATGGTTAGGGTTATGGTTATGGTTAGGGTTTAGGTTAGGGACGTCCCAAGGATCCCGGATAGCACTGATAATATATGCATTGTGTGTATGGACTCTGGTTATTTGTAGAATTTGGTGTGTTTAGGTGCATATCTTTTTGGTGTGCAGGCCTAGATGTCTTGGTTTGGATCTGTTTACATTTACCTTTTCCGTTTGTATGACTGATATTCATTGTTTTTATGTCTCTCAGCTCTGGAAGAGGGGTCCACCAAGATCAACCCAGTGTGTCCTGGTATTTAACCATACATTATCACAATCATAATTCTCATTTGACTAAGAGTGTCTCTTCCTATTGTAAATGCATGCCGCTGTCTTCCAGATAATTTCCAGACAGCTCAACTCCTGGCTTTGATTCTGGAGCTGCTGACATTCTGTGTTGAGCACCACACGTACCACATAAAGACATACATCATGAACAAGGACCTGCTCCGACGAATCCTGGTGCTAATGAACTCTAAACACACCTTCCTGGCGCTGTGTGAGTCACCGGGGAAACACTACAGAGGGACATGGGTTCTAGAATATGGGGAGCACCAAGCGTTGACATGAAAACATTGTGCGTCAGTAGAGTGAATTTGTTTTTTCATGATTTGATTAATGAAGCACATCAAGCTAGAACCCAGACCTTTGGACCCTTGGCTCCTGGGTATAATCCATTGATAAATCCACAACCTAAAATGTACTGCAATTAATTGCCGGTATGGAGTTTCCTCAGCCTCTTTTCAAAGTGGTGATTGTATTGATTTTGTCTTTAACAGGTGCTCTGCGCTTCATGAGGAGGATAATTGGGCAGAAAGATGAGTACTACAACCGCTATATTATCAAAGGGAACCTGTTTGAGCCAGTCATCAACACTCTGCTGGACAATGGCACTAGATACAACCTCCTAAACTCAGCCATCATCGAACTCTTTGAGTTCATCAAAGTTGTAAGCCCACATTCACCCTTAACATGTCTGGTTACCATTTTACCACATGCACACACTCTCATGACACCTATCTCTACAGGAGGATGTCAAGTCCCTGATAGCACACATCATAGACAACTACTACAAAGCACTTGAATCCATTGAATACGTCCAGACGTTCAAGGGCCTGAAGGGCAGATATGAGCAGGAGAAGGACCGACAGACCCTGAGACTCAACAGGTCAGTGTTTCGTCATCTCCCACAGACATGGACAACTGGAATGGCGTTAGAGGGGATTTGATTTGTTTGGTTCAGCCAAAGAGGATAACTTGGCATATAAATTGGTTTGTGTTGAGCAAAGTAACTTAAGCAGTGTTTTAAATGCAATGCTTTTAAAGCAATGTTGCATTGTCAAGTAACTTATATTTTTGTTATTTATATAAAGCCTGTTAAAATTTGTCTTTACTGTATCCAAGCAGATATCGTAGGGATGCCCGAACGCTGGACGAGGATGAGGAAATGTGGTTCCATGAAGATGAGGATGATGATGATGGAGAGGCTGTTGAGAAAAGCAGGCCAGAGGAAGAGTTCCCAGAGAGCTACGGAAAGTATATGGAAACGAAAAAAGGTAAGTGCCGCCACTCTGCTCAGTGTGTACAACCCCACAACTTGTGGAATGGTATGTTCACAATATGTATTTCCATCTCTTTGCAGTTAAAGAGAGTGACGACAAAGAGAACTTCCCAAAGCAGACCCCAACTGGCAGCTTTAAGTTTACCTTCTCTCATTCTGCAGGGGCTGCCAACGGTGCCAACGGCAAGCCAGCTGCCTCGCACGCCGCCTCAGCCAGTCCCAATGGCTCCCCAGCCAAGTCGGACGCGCCACCCGGCACCCTGGTAGTCAAGGTGAGCTTTCCCTGTCAACTGCCATTCTAATTGCGAAGGTGAGCCATATCCTCTTTCTACCTGTCAATCTGTAGTAAAAAGCCCCATTTGCCTGCCACCCCAGTAGTAAAAATTATCACACCCAGGGTTGAGTCACTTGAGTTCTAATGTGACCTGTGTTCTCGTTGACAGACTGCGATGGTTGGCCTTGTAGACTACCCTGACGACGAAGACGAGGATGAAGAAGACGAAGAGCAGTCGCCACGGAAACGTCCCCGCCTGGGCTCCTAAGCCAGTGAAATTGTTTGGTCTTGGTCAGCTGTGCCACAGTCACAGTCCACTGGACAGAGACCACTCCCGCCTTCCTACCCTGCCCCCCTGCTCCTACGTCCCCATATCTGGCCTGTGGACCAGAGAGGTTGAACAGTGCCAAGGTTTCCCTGTTGGTCCAGCAGGGACGCAGCACTTAACCCAAACCTCAGCCGCTCTACAGAAGGGGGAGCAGGTGCTAATGGGAGAGCCAGTCAGGCTAGCAGGACTAGCCGTTTAGTAATGGAAGCTTGATTGGCTGACCCTACAGAACTGTTCCTTTGGGTTGGGTGGAGGGAACTAGGCAAAAAGAGGGGGTAAGTAACAAACAAAAAAACGAACCTACAGAAAACAAAAGTTTCTTAGTTCTGAGGAGCAGGACTCAACTGTTGAAGCTGGGGCTGCATTGCCGAGGCTCACACACAACTAGTCAGGACTCCTGTATTCATGAGTTTAAAAGTACTGTACAGTTTCTTTTTTTTCATCATCATATGCCCCTTAGGTGATTTTAAAAGGGGAGAGCTATACCTGCCAGTGTATTTTAATTTTTTTGCTGCACATATGGTGGGATCATTGTTCACCCTTAATTAAATTCATTGTAGAAAGCAAGAGTTGCAATGCTGGTATTAAACTGCAGTAAAGTCATTTTTGCAGCCCACTGAGAATGTCTGAAGATTGTATATTCAGTGGCTTTGACTCACTGTGGCTCCCTTTCAACGGAGGTACCAGATGTCTTTGTTCAGAAGTCTATTTTCCAGCAGGTATGTGTATCTTGTTTTAAAAGAACACCAACCCTTCTCAGTGGTACATACTACCGGTGATCCAGTTCAGTACTCCTGATGGGTTGAGTTGATTTTGTTGCTAGCACACTTCCCGTGGGTCAGAACATATTTCAATCCTAAATTGCAGCAGTGGTGGCTAGACCAGCTACTGCCATTTATATAGACATGGGATGCCCCCTCACCCCCATGTTTGTTGTTGTTGAACAGTGTGGGTCTCAATTTACTGTTGGGTTAGAATACACTAGGTGCAATTTTGTTGCATCAGTAGTTTCTCTTCTGACAGTCACTCAATTAGCCCATGATGGCAATTGGTAAATTAGTCTAGGCCAGCTATCTAAACGTGTGGTCATGGTTGACTTACCTACCGGGTGCCCCCATTAATATATCTGATGATCAACTGCAAATGCATCCACCCTTTTACAAAATGTGTAGAATAGCATGAAATTAAAACCTCAAATCCTCTGTCAAGGGGGGGCTGCTAAATTGTTTTGCCCGCAAGGTGGGTGGGTGCAACAATTTTGCTTCAGCACCCAAAGGGCTTGGGCCTACTCTGACTGCATCTGTGGGTATGGATGTGTGTAAGCAGATCTGCGAGCCGTTGCGGCCCCTCGTGTGTGTTCAGATTTTGGGTGGCCCCTACTCCCATCTATTGCCTATCCCTGATAGACATTCCTATTGACAGATGTCAGGAAGAGGTGGAAAGCATTTGTCGGAGTACGTAAAGCAGCTGTGAATGCCCAAATGTAACCATTTCAAATGTCTAGAGGTTTGTTTTCTCCCTGAAAAAATGTGTACAAAGTGCATTTACTACCACTATCTCCATTCAAAAATTTTGTATACAGTTGATACGTTTTCAGATTAAATGTGACCCTGGCATTAAAGTTGTGGATCTAGCTTTATTTTACCTGCAATCTTTCTGAATTGTTAATGGTACAACCATTACATTTTGTTATATACAGTAAACTTTCATTTGGTTTGAGTGCTGAAAATGTCTATCCAGTAGGTTTGCCTCTGAGGTACCCATGCTTGTAGATTTAAAACTTAATTGCATCTTTCCATGCTAACCAGGTTTATCACACAAGATCTCTGGCAGAAAGTGTATAAAATAATAGGATTTATTAAACAGCATACATGATATTACATAGTTAATATTAATGCACCACTGATTCTATATCAAGATCCATTTGAACTCCCTGTCCCGGTGCATTTCTGGTCCATTTTGACTACAATTAAACTCTGGGGGGGGGGGGGGGGGGGTATATTGCAGTTGCGTTTACTTCTTGATGACTTCCTCTTTCAGTTTTTCAGCCAGATGTTTTCTTTTCTGTAACTTCTTTTTATCTTCGACAGAGATCTCCTTTGAAGGGAAAACCAAGAAAGTGTATCAAATGTTGAACGGTAGCACCACTAAAACTTAAGTCAAAAATCTGCTACAGCAAGGGCTTTATTCAATCCGTATCGCCGAAGTTCAGCCTGATTTAAAAGCGATGTTAGTGGAGACTGCATTCACGGTAAATATGCCGGCTCAATTGGAAATTACCTTTTTCATATTGCACAATCTAAAGCTTCAGCGATCTAGACTGAATAGAGCTCTAAGAGTAGAAGCACACGGGGCAGCAGCACTACAAAGTGGAGACAGTTGTCACTCCAACCCAGATCACCTTGGGTTTATGTCCCCCAACAAGAGAGCTCGCAGGCTGCGAGGCATTGACCATCTCTTCCTGTACACTACTAGCACCACCCATGTTCATTTTGGGAACATAGTCCTTTGATTTGCTGCCTTCCCAAAGAGGAGGAACAAAACACTTTAAAAAGGGAATAATGTGAACAGAAAATCTAGGGAAACCAAGAGAGAAGATTGCATTTGAAACTCACTAAAAACCTGACACAGGCACACCTCGGGTTCTTTGCTAGCAGAGTTCTACTTTAATTTCCAGTCATCAGCTGAGGTATGGTGCATTATCTAATGAAAGCTGTTACCGGTGTGCTGGGAGTGGGTGCTGGGGGTTCCTCTGGTGTGGCTGGTTTGGGTCTCTGCTCTCTTTTCATGGCCTGAAGTTTGTCCCTCTGCTGCCTCAGGTACAGCGCCCTCTGCTGGAGTTGCACCTGCTGCTCTACTGACAACTCCTGAACACACAGAGAAACACAATCCATCAATCCTCTGTCTTCAGTGAAATTGGTCATGTTGCCTGGATGTTGTTTATTCAAAGTGCATGACATATGGCCCTGTGTTATGGTTAATGTCACATGACCTGGATTTAAAGCTTTTATGTCCGATGCTTCAGCACCATCCTCAGAAAAATGTAAATTCTCATTTCTGGGAAAGCCTTATAAATGTTAAAATCTACATCATGTGACATGATGAACCAAAACACAAAGCCCTATGTGTGGTGTATGCAGTAGGAGAGTCTCACTGTGAACGGCTTGGAGATGCCAGCCTCCTTGCGTGCCTCCTCTATCCAGCCCTCTACTGCCTGGCTGCTGCCCTTCTCCCTAGAGACAGCTGGAAGCTCTGTGCCCTTCACTGGAACCCTCACAGCAGGAAGGACTCGTGGCTCTGCATCAACACATAACCCTCCATTAGTCACACAACCTCTGAAGTACACTACCTGACCAAAAGTATGTGGACACCTGCTCGTCGAACATCTCATTCCAAAATCATGGGCGTTAATATGGAGTTGGTCCCCACTTTGCTGCTATAACAGACTCCACTCTTCTGGGAAGGCTTTCCACGAGATGTTGGAATTTGCTTCCATTCAGCCACAAGAGCATTAGTGAGGTCGGGCACTGGTGTTAGGCGATTAAACCTGGCTCGCAGTCAGTGTTACAATTCATCCCAAAGGTGTCAGGGCTCCGTCAAGTTCTTCCACGCCGATCTCAACAAACCATTTCTATATGGACCTGGCATTGTCATGCTGAAACAGGAAAGGGCCTTTATCAAAATGTTGACACAAAGTTGGAAGCACAGAATCGTCTAGAATGTCATTGTATGTTGTAGCGTTAAGATTTCCCTTCACTGGAACTAAGGGGCCTAGCCCGAACCATGAAAAACAGCCCCAGACCATTATTCCTCCACCAAAATTTACAGTTGGCACTATGGATTCGGGCAGGATGCATTCTCTCTTGGCATCCGCCAACCCCAGATTTTTCCATCTGACTGCCAGATGGTGAAGCGTGATTCATCACTCCAGGGAACGCGAGTCCAATGGCGGCAAGCTTTACACCACTCCAGCCGACGCTTGGCTTAGCACATGGTGATCTTAGGCTTATGTGCGGCTGCTCTGCCATGGAATCCCATTTCATGAAGCTCCTGACGAACATTTCTTGGGCTGATGTTGCTTCCAGAGGCAGTTCGGAACTCTGTAGTGAGTGTTGCAACCGAGGACAGAAGATTTTTTACACGCTACGCGGTCCCGTTCTGTGAGCTTGTGTGGCCTACCACTTTGCGGCAGAGCCGTTGATGCTCCTAGACATTTCCACCTCACAATAACAGCTCTAACAGGGCAAACATTTGATGAACTGACTTGTTGGAAAGGTGGCATGCTATGATGGTGCCATGTTGAAAGTCACTGAGCTCTTCAGTAAAGCCATTCTACTGCCAATGTTTGTCTATAGAGTTTGCATGGCTGTGTGCTCGATTTTTATATAACTGTCAGCAACGGGTGTGGCTGAAATGGCCGAATCCACTAACTTGAAGGGACATGTAGTGTATATGAACCTTTTAGCATTCATGTGCTATATCTACACTACAGGAAAGGCTTCAAGGGGAACAGACTAGTGTATACTATAAACTGAGGGCACAGAGTAAATCCAGTGAACAGTAGGGAGGGCAGGAGAAGGGAGGGTACCGAGACATCACTACAGACTAGTAATAGAGCACATGTACTGAGAACATGAAACAGAGAAGACGGTTTCAAGCACCAAAGTATATGGAGGGGAAACAGTCAGCTAACAGTATTGGAGACTGAATGTAACAGTTATTACCTGATGCTAACTTAGAAGGGGCAGATGTGCTGGTATTGGCTGGACTCATCTGCCCACTACCTCCAGCAGCCTTCAGCTCCCCTCTCTGAGGAGATGTACTGTTCACCTACAGGGAAGGCACAGGGCAGCCATGTCATTGTATCTAGCGGTTCCAGTTATAATGCCACACTGATGTTCACAAAGTTCAGGTTGTACCGCTAACATTTATGGGCGACCACAACAGACTACAGGTCTAACAGTACAGTGCACACAGTGTGCTATTGCACTACTAGGAGTTACCGTTGCGTTGCCATTGACCAAAGGGACAGAGATCATGTACTGCTCTGCATTAGTTGATTGATTGAAGACTGTCTAGTAACGTGATATGTAGGGACTGTAAGCTGCTGCACTCATCACTTCCCCTTTTGTGTTGCTGCTAAACTTCATTGCTCAGAAGAATACTATGGCTCTGAATACATGAAATAGGAACCATTCACATTCGACAGACAACGAGTCTTATGTTCAGTATTTTTGTATTACAACACTCTGATGGGTCAGTATTAGGTTCATAACTCACCTTGTTGGTCTGTTGAATGGAGGTGGGTCTCTGGATGCTGATTGCCTCTAGAACTGGCCTATCAGAGCAGCTTCTGGACGTGGAGCCGATCTCCTCTGACTGCTGTCGCCGAGCCATCTCTAGGTCATAATCCTCCTTTGACCTCCTGTACAAACACACATCGGGGAGATATGTTTACTAGCAGTAGATAGTTGTTTAACTCAGATGGTAAGAGGGAGGTTACTTTACATCAAACACCACCATGGTTTTATAGGGTTGTACTAGTGTTTCAATGTGTTACTTGTAGTTGAATACAAAGTGGTCTTAAATAACACAGCCATTATTGGCACCATTGAGAGACTATAAAATAAATAAATACTGAGCTATATTGTATGCAAAATAAAACTAAAAATGTTATTATACTAATACAATTTCTCAGAGAAAAGATTGTTTAAAAAGTAATACATTTTTCTCTCCCAAAAGATGGGGTTCAAGATTATTGGCACCTGTTTTCAATACTTCATCATGTGAGGATAACGCCACTGAGCCTTTTTATGAGATTGGAGAACACTTAGGGAGGGATCTTAGACCATTCCTCCATAAATATTTTTTTCCAGATCCTTGATATCCTTCGTATGCGCTTATGGACTGCCCTCTTCAATTCAAACCACAGGTTTTTTACCAGGGTTCAAGTTATTGTCTTGCTGGAAGTTCTACTGCAGCCAAGTTTCAGCCTCCTGGCAGAGGCAACCAGGTTTTTGGCAAAGATTTCCTGCTACTGGGTAAAGTTCATGCCGTTGACCTTAACAAGGGGCCTCAGGACCAGTGGAAGCAAAATAGCCCCATACAACCAAAGATCCACCACCATATTTTACAGTAGTTATGGGTTTATTTTCTAATTTATGCATCATAAAATGTCGCCGGAAGAAATGGGAGCAGTTTAACGCGCGCCTAACCAATTGTGCTATCATGTTTTTTGTTGTTGTTATTTGTAACTTATTTTGTTAATGTTTCTGCTGTTTATCTTACAGTAAAAAAGAGCTTCTGGAAATCAGGACAGCGATCACTGGCCTTGGATTAGACAAAGATTTTTTCTTCAACAAGCAGGACGCACAGGATGCACTTCAGACACCCGACAAGGCCAACATCCCCGTTATGACGCAGGTACAGAGGACACAGAGCGGGGTGCCTCGCAAGGATCCACAGAAGGCGAGTGGGAAAGCTGCCATTACTGTCAATATTACTCGCCAACGTACAATCATCGGACAATAAATTAGACGAGGTACGATCACGAATATCCTACAACGGGACATCAAAAACCGTAACATCTTATGTTTCACGGAATCGTGGCTGAATGATGACATGGATATTCAGCTAGCAGGATATAAGCTGCACCGGCTTGATAGCACACTCCGGTAAGAGGAGAGGGAGCGGTCTGTGCATATTTGTAAACAGCTGGTGCACAAAATCGAAGGAAGTCTCTAGATTTTGCTCGCCTGAAGTAGAGTATCTTATGATAAACTGTGGACCACACTATTTGCCAAGAGAGTTTTCAACAATACTTTTCGTACCTGTTTATTTACCACCCCAGACAGATGCTGGCACTAAGACTGCACTCAGTCAGCTGTATAAGGAAATAAGCAAACAAGAAACCCCTCACCCAGAGGCGGTGCTCCTAGGGGCCGGAGACTTTAATGCAGGGAAACGTAAATCAGTTTAACCTAATCTCTAGAAACATGTTAAATGTGTAACCAGAGGGAAAAAAATTATAGATTACCTGTACTCCACACAGAGACGCGTACAAAGCTCTCCCTTGCCCTCCATTTGGTAAATCTGACCACAACTCTATCCTCCTGATTCCGGCTTACAAGCTAAAATTAAAACAGGAAGCACCAGTGACTCGGTCTATAAAAAAACTGGTCAGATGACACAGATGCTAAACTACAGGACTGTTTTGCAATCACAGACTGGAACATGTTCCGGGATTCTTCCGATTGCATTGAGGAGTACAACACATCAGTCAATGGCTTTATCAATAAGTGCATCGAGGATGTCGTCCCCATAGTGACTGTACATACATATCCCAACCAGAAGCCATGGATTACAGGCAACATTCGCACTGAGCTAAAGGGCAGAGCTGCCTCTTTCAAGGTGCGGGACTCTAACCCGGAAGCTTAAGAAATCCTGCTATGCCCTCCGACGAACCATGAAACAGGCAAAGCGCCATACAGGGCTAAGATTGAATCATACTACACCGTCTCCGACGCGTGTCTTATGTGGCAGGGCTTGCAAATTATTACAGACTCCAAAGGGAAGCACAGTCGCGAGCTGCCCAGTGACACAAGCCTACCAGACGAGCTAAATCACTTCTATGCTCGCTTCGAGGCAAGCAACACTGAAACATGCATGAGAGCATCAGCTGTTCTGGACGACTGTGTGATCATGCTCTCCATAGCTGACGTGAGTAAACATATCAACATTCACAAGGCCGTGGGGCCAGACGGATTACCAGGACGTGTGCTCGGGGCATGTGCTGACCAACTGGCAGATGTCTTCACTGACATTTTCAACATGTCCCTGATTGAGCCTGTAATACCAACATGTTTCAAGCAGATCACCATAGTCCCTGTGCCCAAGAACACTAAGGCAACCTGCCTAAATGAATACAGACCCGTAGCACTCACGTCTGTAGCCATGAAGTGCTTTGAAAGGCTGGTAATGGCTCACATCCACACCATTATTCCAGAAACCCTAGACCCACTCCAATTTGCATACCGCCCAAACAGATCCACAGATGATGCAATCTCTATTGCACTCCACACTGCCCTTTCCCACCTGGACAAAAGGAACACCTACAAGAGAATGCTATTCATTGACTACAGCTCAGCACCATAGTACCCTCAAAGCTCATCACTAAACTAAGGATCCTCATCACTAAACACCTCCCTCTGCAACTGGATCCTGGACTTCCTGACGGGTCGCCCCCAGGTGGTGAGGGTAGGTAGCAACACATCTGCCACACTGATCCTCAACACTGGAGCCGCTCAGGGGTGAGTGCTCAGTCCCCTCCTGTACTCCGTGTTCACCCACGACTGCGTGGCCAGTGGAGGCAGTGGAGTGGAGCAGGTTGAGAGCTTCAAGTTCCTTGAGGTCCACATCAACAACAAACTACAATGGTCCAAGCACACCAAGACAGTTGTGAAGAGGGCACAACAAAGCCTATTCCCTCTCAGGAAACTAAAAAGGTTTGGCATGGGTCCTGAGATCCTCAAAAGGTTCTACAGCTGCACGATCGAGAGCATCCTGACTGGTTGCATCAATGCCTGGTACGGCAACTGATCGGCCTCCGACCGCAAGGCACTACAGAGGGTAGCGCGTATGGCCCAGTACATCACTGGGGCTAAGCTGCCTGCCATCCAGGACCTCTACACCAGGCGGTGTCAGAGGAAGGCCCTAAAAATTGTCAAAGATCCCAGCCACCCCAGTCATAGACTGTTCTCTCTACTACCGCATGGCAAGTCTAGGACCAAAAGGCTTCTCAACAGCTTTTACCCCCAAGCCATAAGACTCCTGAACAGGTAATCAAATGGCTACCCGGACTATTTGCATTGTGTCCACCCCCAACCCCTCTTTTACGCTGCTGCTACTCTCTGTTTATCATATATGCATAGTCACTTTAACCATACCTACATGTACATACTAACTCAATTAGCCCGACTAACTGGTGCCTGTATATAGCCTCGCTACTATTATTTTTCATTGTCTTTTTAGTGTTGTTTTTTACTTCTCTACTTACAGTGGGGCAAAAAAAGTATTTAGTCAGCCACCAAGAACGGTGAGCAAAGAATGGTGAGCAAAAATCCCAGAACCACACGGGGGGACCTAGTGAATGACCTGCAGAGAGCTGGGACCAAAGTAACAAAGCCTACCATCAGTAACACACTACGCTGCCAGGGACTCAAATCCTGCAGTGCCAGACCTGTCCCCCTGCTTCAGCCAGTACATGTCCAGGCCCGTCTGAAGTTTGCTAGAGAGCATTTGGATGATCCAGAAGAAGATTGGGAGAATGTCATATGGTCAGATGAAACCAAAATAGAACTTTTTGGTAAAAATTCAACTCGTCGTGTTTGGAGGACAAAGAATGCTGAGTTGCATCCAAAGAACACCATACCTACTGTGAAGCATGGGGGTGGAAACATCATGCTTTGGGGCTGTTTTTCTGCAAAGGGACCAGCACGACTGATCCGTGTAAAGGAAAGAATGAATGGGGCCATGTATCGTGAGATTTTGAGTGAAAACCTCCTTCCATCAGCAAGGGCATTGAAGATGAAACGTGGCTGGGTCTTTCAGCATGACAATGATCCCAAACACACCGCCCGGGCAACGAAGGAGTGGCTTCGTAAGAAGCATTTCAAGGTCCTGGAGTGGCCTAGCCAGTCTCCAGATCTCAACCCCATAGAAAATCTTTGGAGGGAGTTGAAAGTCCGTGTTGCCCAGCAACAGCCCCAAAACATCACTGCTCTAGAGGAGATCTGCATGGAGGGATGGGCCAAAATACCAGCAACAGTGTGTGAAAACCTTTTGAAGACTTACAGAAAACGTTTGGCCTCTGTCATAGCCAACAAAGGGTATATAACAAAGTATTGAGATAAACGTTTGTTATTGACCAAATACTTATTTTCCACCATAATTTGCAAATAAATTCATAAAAAATCCTACAATGTGATTTTCTGGATTTTTCCCCCTCATTTTGTCTGTCATAGTTGAAGTGTACCTATGATGAAAATTACAAGCCTCTCTCATCTTTTTAAGTGGGAGAACTTGCACAATTGGTGGCTGACTAAATACTTTTCTGCCCCACAGTATATATTGTTCATATAATAACTATTTTTTACTAAAACATTGCACTGTTGGTTAGTAAGTAAGCATTTCACTGTATTCGGCGCACGTGACAAATAAATAAACTTAGGTTTGGTGTCAAAATAAATCAAATCAAACACTGGTGGTATAGAAAAAAGGTTTGGCAATCAATTTGACCTCTTTTTGAGAGAAAGAAATGACTTGTTAAACTAAATCTATATCTGAGCAATTGTATTAGCATACAATATTGCCATTTGCACACACTGTATATAGACTTTCTTTTTTCTATTGTGTTCTTGACTGTACACTTGTTTATTCCATGTGTAAATCTGTGTTGTTGTTTGTGGCGCACTGCTTTGCTTTATCTTGGCCAGGTCGCAGTTGTAAATGAGAACTTGTTCTCAACTAGCCTACCTGGTAAATAAAGGTGAAATAGAAAAATATAGCTCAGTATTTGTATTATTTATTTTATACAGTCTTTTTTGCTCATTTATCAAGGGTGTCAATAATTCTGGACCTGACAGTACATTAACCTACAGTGCATTCGCAAAGTATTCAGACCCCTTGACTTTTTCCACATTTTGTTACAGCCTTATTCTAAAATGTATTAAATAGTTTTTTCCCCTTATCAATCTACACACAATACCCCATAATGAGAAAGCAAAAACAGGTTTTTAGAAATGTTTGCAAATGTATTATAAAAAACGGAAAATGTCAATGGTCTTAATACTTTCCGAATTCACTGTACATAGTACTGTATTATGAGTGGTATAAAGACACTAGAAGGCCCAGAGCTGGCATGAGTCCAAGTAGAAGTCGGCACGGGACTGATTTATTCATCACGCTCCTGCCCGCACACGCAGCTTTTCATACTGCACACGCTGGCTCTCTGTCCAACTCCCACCTGCAAGAACAGTTCCTGTTATTTTAGGCGTATGTGACTCAGATCACTTGTTAAGGATGGGCCCAGCAATTGTACGCCCTATAGGCAATATCAAAATGTACAAAAATAACCTAAGAAATAGGTTAAATGACCAGAAATTCTCACGTGGCCCATTATATTAGAAAAATAAATGTTGGCCCGCGCTATAGACAGGCGGTTATATTGGTACTCTAATACAGGACTAGTAAAGGCCCAGTGCACTACTTTTGTGAAGAAATAGCATTTTTCCCCCCATTAATATACACTTAATTAACATTTTTCAGGGGCTGCTGCAGAAACCTCAGCACCCCTACTTCCCGCAACTTGCTGCCACTCACCATGATAATCTCTTTATTTAATTGATTAGCAACTTAATTCAACTAGGATGACACTTTCCATCACACAGGATTTTAAGAGCACACAAATGATGCAACATTTTCAATGATCATAGCTCAGAACATTACATAACATGAGAGCAACGTAGGCTAAGTGGTCTCCATGCACTGTGCTATAAAATAGGCCTAACTCTGCATGAACTCGTGATCTTATATCTTATTCATCCCTTACATTTGTGTGTATAAGGTAGTTGTTGTGAATTTGTTAGATTACTTGTTAGATATTACTGCGTTATCGGAAATAGATGCACAAGCACTTCGCTACACTCGCAATAACATCTGCATGTGACCAATAACATTTGATTTGATCTAATGCCCCGATTATACCACTGACAGCAAACAAAGCCTGAAGATGCATCACGTAGATATATAACAAGTCCCGCTGACACATCAAATAGACTTCAACTAGACAATCAAGACCAAAGAATGGTTGGTGGGGCCAGCCCTAAGACAAAAGGATAAAATGACATTTTCTCCATTGCCAAGGAGTGTAAACCCCTCAATATTAGTGTAACACTAAGGAGTTTAGTCCCCATGGACACACAGCCTTTAGTGCTGCACTTGGCTTAGCTTCAAATGCAGAAATCCCAATAGAGCCAGAGTGCTACTAGGAAGTTATAATCTTGGATGATTTGTCACTCACTGATTTACTACACAGCCATCTACCACCAAGCATGCCGACACAGACACAAAAATAGTGAGTATACATTAACAGCTTCTACCCCCAAGCCATAAGACTGCTGAACAATTAATCAAACGGGCACACAAACTATTTGCATTGACACCGCCCCCGCCTTTGTTTTTACACTGCTGCTCCTCACTGTTTATTATCTATGCATAGTCACTTTACCCATACCTACATGTACAAATTACCACGAATAACCTGTACCCCCACACTGATTTGATACAGGGGGTACCAGTACCGAGTCAAACTTTATTTGTCACATTGTCACGTTCTGACCATAGTTCTTTTGTATTTTCTTTGTTTTAGTGTGGTCAGGGTGTGAGTTGGGTGGGTTATCTATGTTTTGTGTTTCTATGTTGGGTTTGTTGTTTGGCCTGATATGCTTCTCAATCAGAGGCAGGTGTTTGTCATTGTCTCTGATTGGGAACCATATTTAGGTAGCCTGTTTTGTCTTTTGGTTTGTGGGTGTTTGTCTTCCGTGTCAGTGTTTGTCACCACACGGTACCGTTTCGTTTGTTCACTTCGTTTATTGTTTTGTTCCAGTGTTCAGTTTTGTTTATTAAAAAGACATGAACACTTACCATGCCGCACCTTGGTCCGATCCTTCTACCACCACAGACGATCGTTACACACATGCGCCGAATATAACAAGTGTAGACCTTACTGTTAAATGCTAACTTACAAGCCCTTAACCAACAGTGCAGTTCAAGAAGAGTTAAGAAAATAATTACCAAATAAACTAAAAGTATAAAATAAAAAGTAACAATAACGAAGCTATATACAGGGGGTACCGGTACAGAGTCAGTGTGCGGGGGTTGAGGTTAGAAGTAATTTGTACATGTAGGTTGGGGTGAAGTGACTATGCATAGATAATAAACAGCGAGTAGCATCAGTGTAAAAACAAATGGAGGGGGGGTCAATGTAAATAGTCCGGTGGCCATTTGATGAATTGTTCAGCAGTCTTATGGCTTGGCGGTAGAAGCTGTTAAGGAGCCTTTTGGTCCTAGACCTGGCGCTCCAGTACCGCTTGCTTTGGGGTAGAAGAGAAAACAGTCTATGACTTGGGTGACTGTAGCCTGACAATTTTATGGGCTTTCCACTGACACCGCCTAGTATATAGGTCCTGGATTGCAGCAAGCTTGGCTCCAGTTATGTACTGGGCCGTACGCACTACCATCTGTAGCGCCTTACGGTCAGATGCTGAGCAGTTGCCATATCAGGCGGACATCAAGGAACTTGAAACTCTCGACTCAATCACTACAGCCCTGTTGATGTTAATGGGGGCCTGTTCGTCCCACCTTTTCCTGTAGTCCTGTAGCTTAGCATCCGCGTCATCTAACCACTTCCGTATTGAGCTAGTCACTGGTACTTCCTGCTTTAGTTTTTGCTTTTTAAGCAGGAATAGAATTATGGTCAGACTTGCCAAATGGAGGGCGGGGGAGAGCTTTGTATGCATCTCTGTGTGTGGAGTAAAGGTGGTCAGAGTTTTTTCCCCCTCTGGTTGCACATGTGACATGCTGGTAAACATTTGGTAAAATTGATTTAAGTTTGTCTGCATTAAAGTCCCGGGCCACAAGGATAGCCGCTTCTGGGTGAGCATTTTCTTCTTTGCTTATGGCCTTATACACCTCGTTGATTGCAGTCTTAGTGCCAGCATCGGTCTGTGGTGGTAAATAGACTACGAATAATATATAATGTATATAGCTTCATTGTTATTTTATTGTTCCTTTTTTGGGGGGGTTTATTGGGAGCTGGAGTTTTTCCTGGTCTAATAATGTGCTCAGGCAAAACTACGGGCCCTACGTGTGTGCCAATGACTAAAGGAAACAACACAACAAAGCCTACATCATTGATGAGAACCTGATGAAAACCCTATTCTTATAAAATGACAGTGTATGTATGAGGGCTGGTGTAATGGCCCCAGTTCTATTTATTTTATTTATTTATTTTACCGTTATTTTACCAGGTAAGTTGACTGAGAACACATTCTCATTTGCAGCAACGACCTGGGGAATAGTTACAGGGGAGAGGAGGGGGATGAATGAGCCAATTGTAAACTGGGGATTATTAGGTGACCATGATGGTTTGAGGGCCAGATTGGGAATTTAGCCAGGACACCGGGGTTAACACCCCTACTCTTACGATAAGTGCCATGGGATATTTAATGACCTCAGAGAGTCAGGACACCCGTTTAACGTCCCATCCGAAAGACGGCACCCTACACAGGGCAGTGTCCCCAATCACTGCCCTGGGGCATTGGGATATTTTTTTTTTTTAGACCAGAGGAAAGAGTGCCTCCTACTGGCCCTCCAACACCACTTCCAGCAGCATCTGGTCTCCCATCCAGGGACTGACCAGGACCAACCCTGCTTAGCTTCAGAAGCAAGCCAGCAGTGGTATGCTATGAGTCTCTTACTTCAGAACCTCCTGTATAATCTTCATCTCCTGCTGCTCCAGTTCACTCATCACGTCTGCTCCATCTGTGAGACACTCAGGCAGGGCGCCTATGCACACAAGAGGGGAGCATTAGAACAAACGGTTTTGGACCGGTGTAGGCTCATCGGTGCCAAGTGTGTGTGTGTGGGCACACCCGCATGATGGAGTAGTGTGTAAGCTGGTACGGTAGGCAAGCATTAGGATTGCAAAAAAATCCAGTAACTTTCCCAAATCAGAAGGGAATACGCAAGAAATCCGGAATCCTCCAATCAAGACTTCTGGAAAACCTGAATATGTTGGGAAAGTTACCAGATTTGTTCAACCCTAATTAGGAGTTGTGTGACAACAGTGAAAAGGTGTACCATTTCTCTCTTTAATGACCTGCAGCGCCTGAAGCTGGAGCTCCATGTTCTTCTGCACCATGAGAGACCTGAACATCTGGAAGTCGTCTGTGGCCAGGACGGGCTGGAATACAGTCTGTACAAAAGGTACAGTTAATAATAAGCATGAATACTGTTCTACATCTGCTAACCATCTTGCCAAGTCCAATGAATTATTCATATTTGTACTTGTTTCTTTGGGTTCTCTGCCTCTGGGTTGTGCAACCTTGGCAATTGGCACTGTAATTGAAACTGGGTCAGCTCTGAGTTATCTTCCTCTATGTCTCTGTCCTGAGGCCTACATTATGTGCCTCCTGGTAACTTAAATCACAACCGAGCTCTTTTTCTGGCCCAGGTATGTCCCAGAGGGCACCGCTGGCTCTGACACTAAGTAACTCTCCATCAGGAATAGCTCCATCGAGCTGTTCCTGTATCTCACTAACCCGATTTAGGCCCGGCCCACTAATCTGGTCATAGATCAGGTCTACCTGAGCTCCTGTATGTTTAACAGTCTCAGGTTCACAACACCAGCAGACGGAGGAGAAACAGAATGCATCATTGTGTACCTGAACTATTTCCTATTATGTATTTTTATGCAGGGCCATGCATTCTTTGACCATGGAGTTGAACATGATGGGGCATGCTCCTCAGTCCATAACGGGAGGACGCATTTCAAGAAGATCTAGGCTGCAAGTTATCTTTAATGTTTTTTCATGAGAGCACACCCAATCCTATCATATTTCCCCACTCTGACAGTTCATATTCCCTACCATTAGTAGGAAGGTAAAGGGTCGGGAAAGGTGTGGATTAGGCTCAATGGTGATAAGGTCCTCAGATTCAGACCTCAGGGAAATGCTTCAGCAAGGTAATTAAGTAGTATCACAACCCCGCCCTCGTGGGCGGTGAACTGTCAAAACAGTCGGCATGGAGACAGCAGGTAACAGCATGAGCAGAACTGAAAGGAGCTTGGCTTCAAGTCATTAATATGTAGCCTACCTTTCTTCACAGGTAGTTCAATATGTACCTTTCTTGTTCTTGATTGCTTGCCATGCAACCAAAGTGGCCTGGTCAAGCAGACTGACTGTTGCGCTCAGCTTGTTCCACCAGGCTACAACCAAAGTGGCCTGGTCAAGCAGACTGACTTGCGCTCAGCTTGTTCCACCAGGCTACAACCAAAGTGGCCTGGTCAAGCAGACTGACTGTTGCGCTCAGCTTGTTCCACCAGGCTACAACCAAAGTGGCCTGGTCAAGCAGACTGACTGTTGCGCTCAGCTTGTTCCACCAGGCTACAACCAAAGTGGTCTGGTCAAGCAGACTGACCGCTGTGGTCTGGTCAAGCAGACTGACTGTTGCGCTCAGCTTGTTCCACCAGGCTACAACCAAAGTGGTCTGGTCAAGCAGACTGACCGCTGTGGCCTGGTCAAGCAGACTGACCGCTGTGGCCTGGTCAAGCAGACTGACCGCTGTGGCCTGGTCAAGCAGACTGACCGATGCGCTCAGCTTGTTCCACCAGGCTACAACCAAAGTGGTCTGGTCAAGCAGACTGACCGATGCGCTCAGCTTGTTCCACCAGGCTACAACCGAAGGCCCATTTCATAAAATCAGTAAACAGGTCTCCAGGATAAGTGAGTATTCTTGCACAAAAAGAAACACTGTAAACATTGTTTGTTTATTTACACACATCAAATGTGCATAACCTAGGCCTACTTGTAGTGCTAGAAGAATCGTTTGGGATTTATCACAGAAACCTGGTAATTGTGTTTGATTGGATAGGGCCCAAAGTTAAATTGTAACAATATCACAGGGAGTCCCTGTAGAAACCCATCCCATAGTAAGCTACCTCATTGGAGTTGTTCAACTCTGGCACTGTCCACTCCTCGTTCCTGACCTGCACTGTGCAATAATTATTCCAAATGACTTGGTTAGCTTCCAGTTCAGTTCATCCCTGTGAGCAGACCTAAACCTTGTAGCCCTTGGCTTCATCAAAAGGCAACTAGGCCTTTGGGATGTCAAAGAGCTCATCTCTACTGTCAGAGACGTCAGGTAGCCTACTGTGTGTAACATTACATTACTTGATGAGTCATCACAAATTAACTCCATCACATACAGGAGTCATTACATTGATGGTGCATTAAATGAATTGTCCTGAGATGGAGGCTATTGAATTCCGCCCGGATACAGAATATATCGTTCAGTATGGCCAGTCCAAAAAAAGAGACCAATAGCTGGCAAGTTCCCAGCAACCATTAGACGTCATCATCATAATACAAATCCCCTAGATATGTCATCACAGCAGGCACGATGAAGCAAGTGACAGATCAGAGTGGCATTGACATGCTGTTATTTTTAGGGGGAGCCTTTAATGCTGTATCCAGAGAGAGCTCTTACCCTGGCCCAAACATAGACCTAGGTATTTTCAGAGCAATGGTTTACACTTTCCTTCCACTGACTTGTGTAAAGCACTGAAGGATATGTAAGAAAATATCTAGAGGTTCTGTTATCTCAACCCATTTGCATTGTAAAGGTGCACACTCATCCGTCTACACCTACGTAGCTGGCATCATTTGTGGCAGCATATAGGAAAGATGATCGAGCTTACCTGTAAGGTTTTGGACTTGGCAAAAGGAGAAGAGCATGCCTCCAAAAACTGCTGCTCATCGATGCCAACCTCTTGCATGTACGTTTCTAACAACTTCTCCACCTGAAAGTAAATGTAGCTACTTGCATTACTGTTTTCCAGAGACAAAACATTTGATGTTAAGACACTGACAAACTATTCATGACTAACTGAGCCATTCCACATCTTGATTCAGGACTAATTTATGGAATTGCAGACCCTTCCAGAATATGTCTATCTAAGATACATGTGTAACATTAAATCGTCATAATAAGAAACCCAATGCATAATAATGTTGCAAGCCATTCCAAAGACTGTAGCAAGCTACTCACCAAATGCTTGTACTGCTGATGGATTTCTGTATAAGTCAATTTATTTTCATCTTCGTCATCAAAAACTGAAAGAAAATGCAAAATTGGTCATCTATGCAAACTTGCATGCATAATATCTGAAATAAACAAGTAGGGTGACACTGCTTATTGACATACATTCCTAATTTACATTTTAGCCATTTAGCAGATGCTCTTACCCAAAGCGACTTACAAGAGCAAATAGGGTTAAGTGCCTTGCTTAACTTCATTGGGATAGGGGGCGGTATTTTGACGTCCGGATGAAAAGTGTGCCCAAAGTAAACTGCCTGCTACTCAGGCCCAGAAGCTAGGATATGCACATGGATAGAAAACACTCTAAAGTCTCTAAAACGGTGAAAATAATGTCTGCGAGTATAACAGAACTGAAATGGCAGGCGAAACCCCGTGGACAAACCATCACCTCCCTCATCCTACCACTGATTTCAATGGCTGGCACTTTTATAATAGAGCGAAATCGTGCCCGATTGCAGTTCCTAGGGCTTACACTAGATGTCAACAGTCTTTAGAAAGAGTTTCAGGCTGGTTTTTGGAAAAATTTGCCAGAAATTGTCATTTTTCTAGGTGGCTCCCATTTTGGCTGTAGTGTTTCCAAGCGTGTGAATGAGAGCGCGTTTTTTGGTATTTTTCTCCGGTAAAGACAATAACGATTCTCCGTCTTAAATTTGATTGTTTATTTGCGTATTAGGGTACCTAAGGTTTGATTATAAACGTTGATTGACTTGTTTGGATAAGTTTATTGGTAACGTTTGGGATTAATTAATGTATGCATTTTGAAGGAGGGAAAACGAGTGGATTATTGACTGAAGAGCGCCAGCTAAACTGAGTTTTTATGGATATGAAGAAGGAGTTTATCGAACAAAAGGACCATTTGTAATGTAACTGGGACCTTTTGGAGTGCCAACAGAAGAAGATCTTCAAAGGTAAGGCATATATTATATCGCTATTTCTGACTTTTGTGTCGCAAATCCCTGGTTGAAAATGATTTGTTATGCATGTGTGTGCTGGGCGCTGTCCTCAGATAATCGCATGGTTTGCTTTCGCCGTATAGCCTTTTTTAAATCTGACACGACGGCTGGATTAACAACAAGTTAAGCTTTATTTTGATGTATTGCACTTGTGATTTCATGAAAGTTTAATATTTATAGTAATTTAATTTGAATTTGGGACGGTAGCGTCCCACTGATCCGCAAGAACTTAAGGAGAGATGTTTCTCCTAGTCGGCTTGGGGATTTGAACCAGCAACCTTTTGGTTAGTGGCTCAGCGCTCTTAACTGCTAGGCTACCTGATTTGCAGCTGTGGATTTTTTTATCCGGTATCATCATTAACAATAGCAGCAAAAATCTTGAACTACATTTTAAGTGTACCTAGCTAGCTAACAAATTACAATAGTTATAGTAGCCAGCTTCTGTCTTCCATAATATCTGGTGTGCAGTGATCACCTGGCACTGGGAGGTTTGGCTACTCAGGTGATGATTATTTTGGTCAAGCACTGTTGCATGTACTAGTGGCCTAAATAAAGGAATGTAACAAGCGCGAGCCAGATTGATTAGCTACCAACTGGGCACACACTGGTTGAATCAACATTGTTTCAACGTAATTTGTCAAGTTACTGTGACGTGGAATCTGCCTGGAAAATACATTGGATTTGAAGAATTCAACCACCAGTACTGTTTATCTAAATTCAACGTTGAAAAACTTTGAAATTACGGTAAAACTTAAATACATTGACTCAAAGATACAGTCCGGGATCTTAAGCACAACAAATTCATAACATATCATACAAAATTGCAACAATGTAAAATATCATATGGAATGGATAACGTACTACACATAAAAACGGGAACCCATTTTGACTTGAGAGCACCACTTTCAAAACTACTGGCGGAAATTATACAAAAGTTCTGGAGCATCACTTAAACTTGACTAACATGTTGTTACATCAATCTAATTTCAACACAGTACCAGTCAAAGAGTAATGACAATATAATAATCGTGAAGACATCAAAACTATGAAATAACACATCGCAACCAAAGAAAGTGTTAAACAAATAAAAATATTTTATATTTGAGATTCTTCAAAGTAGCCACCATTTGCCTTGATGACAGCGTTAAACACTCTTGGCATTCTCTCAACCAGCTTCACCTGGAATGCTTTTCCAACAGTCTTGGAGTTCCCACATATACTGAGCACTTGGCTGCTTTTCCTTCACTCAACTCATCCCAAACCATCTCAATTGGGTTGAGGTCGGGTGATTGTGGAGGCCAGGTCATCTGATGCAGCACTCCATCACTCTCCTTCTTGTTCAAATAGCCCGTACACAGCCTGGAGGTGTGGTGGGTCATTGTCCTGTTGAAAAACAAATGATAGTCCCACTAAGTCCAAACCAGATGGGATGGCGTATCACTGCAGAATGCTGTGGTAGCCATGCTGGTTAAGTGTGCCTTGAATTCTAAATAAATCACAGACAGTGTCCCCAGCAAAACACCCCCACACCTCCTCCTCCGTGCTTCACGGTGGGAACCACACATGCGGAGATCATCCGTTCACCTACTCAGAGTCTCACAAAGACACGGCGGTTGGAACCAAAAATCTCAAATTTGGACTTACAGATTTCCATCAGTCTAATGTCCATTGCTTGTGTTTCTTGGCCCAATCAAGTCTCTTCTTATTGGTGTCCTTTACTAGTGGTTTCTATGCAGCAATTTGACCATGAAGGCCTGATTCACACAGTCTCCTCTGAACAGTTATTAAGATGTGTCTGTTACTTTAACTCCGTGAAGCATTTTTTTGGCCTGCAATTTCTGAGGCCGGTAACTCGAATTAACTTATCCTCTGCAGCAGAGGTAACTCTGGGTCTTCCTATCCTGTGGTGGCCCCTGTGAGAGCCAGTTTCATCATAGCACTTGATGGTTTTTGCGACTGCACTTGAAGAAACGTTCAAAGTTCTTGACATTTTCCGTATTGACGGACCTTCATGTCTTAAAGTAATGATGGATTGTCGTTTCTCTTTGCTTATTTGTGCTGTTCTTGACATAATATCTGGTATGCAGTGAAAACACACCCCCCTCAGAGAGAGACACACAGCTAAACGGGAGCTCTCACATCTTTCAACATGTTTTTTACAAAAGGATAGATTTGGAGTTAGATAAACTTGGATTTTTCAGCAGGTACATATGCAGGATGCTACACTCCACAGCATGGCCTTCGCTCCAGATCAAAACTCCAAACCTACAACCTAATTTTGACCAAAATTAACCGGAGAGATTACTGCTTCCAAGGTTCTTTTTCCAAGCTATACAGAGGGTATACAATTCCATGTTTGCTCTAGCAAACAAACAGCAGAGACCTGAGGATACCATTCCAACCTGGAACTGAGGTCTCAGGCTTGAAAGGACAAACCAGATACAAATTCAATTAGCACTAAGGTGTGAAGTAAAAGGGCTTTTGGCCCAACAAGTGTCAGGAGTCTTTGAAGCATCCTCTGAAGCCCCCTCCTGCTGTTCAAAGACCATTCACTGGCATTTTCTACAAGAAATCTGCCTCCAGAAATAAAAGCTTCTTCCAAGTGGGTGTGACACACATCTACTCCCATTGCCTGCTGCTTGGATTCCACCTGGCAATCTGTTCACCGTCTGCCCTGGCCTGTCTCCCCCTGTATGGTACAGGTTCCTCCACCACACTCACCCCTCTCTCCAAAGCTTTCTCTCGCCTCCAGCACACAGGCACTGTTGGGGCGAGTGACTCTGAACTTACAATGGCTAGCCACAAGTTGTTATACTTTTTATTTGTTTCTTGTGCATCTTGCTATTTTTCTATTTGCATCATGACTCCTGCATACTTTGTTGACTACAAACTGTCTTTACCCAACCGTGGGACAGACTGTTTGTTCCCACACTCGGGACTCTGACTCTCTATTGGTTACACTGACTTTTGGCTTCCCATCCTATTCTAACCACCTCTCGCCGGCTTTGTATTCATGTTACCTGATGAAATTGCTATACAATATGATCTTGTTGCCATCTGATGCAAATTCAGAAGTCATAAATCAGCACTGCAGAGCTCTCCCTGTACTATGCCGTGCCTTGATTACATTTCTGTTGATGATATCTGGAAATGTGCATGTACAATCGTGGACAAAAGTTTTGAGAATGACACAAATATTCATTTCCACACAGTTTGCTGCTTCAGTGTCTTTAGATATTTTTGTCAGATGTTACTATGGAATACTAAAGTATAATTACAAGCATTTCATAAGTGTCAAAGGCTTTTATTGACAATTAACATGAAGTTGATGCAAAGAGTCAATATTTGCAGTGTTGACCCTTCTTTTTCAAGACCTCTGCAATCCGCCCTGGCATTCTGTCAATTAACTTCTGGGACACATCCTGACTGATGGCAGCCCATTCTTGCATAATCAATGCTTGGAGTTGGTCAGAATGTGTTTGTTTTTTTGTCCACCCGCCTCTTGAGGATTGACCACAAATTCTCAATGGGATTAAGGTCAAGGCAGTTTCCTGGCCAAGGGCCCAAAATATCGATGTTTTGTTCCCCGAGCCACTTACTCACTTTTGCCTTATGGCAAGGTGCTCCATCGTGCTAGAAAAGCCATTGTTTGTCACCAAACTGTTCCTGGATGGTTGGGAGAAGTTGCTCTCGGAGGATGTGTTGGTACCATTCTTTATTTATGGCTGTGTTCTTAGGAAAAATTGTGAGCGAGCCCACTCCCTTGGCTGAGAAGCAACCCCGCACATGAATGGTCTCAGGATGCTTTACTGTTGGCATGACACAGGACTGATGGTAGCGCTCACCTTGTCTTCTCCGGACTAGCTTTTTTCCGGATGCCCCAAACAATTGGAAAGGGGATTCATCAGAGAAAATGGCTTTACCCCAGTCCTCAGCAATCCAATCCCTGTACTGTTTGCAGAATATCAGTCTGTCCCTGATGTTTTTCCTGGAGAGAAGTGGCTTCATTGCTGCCCTTCTTGACACCAGGCCATCCTCCAAAAGTCTTTGCCTCACTGTGCGTGCAGATGCACTCACACCTGCCTGCTGCCATTCCTGAGCCAGCTCCGTACTGGTGGTTCCCCGATCCCTTTAGCTGAATCAACTTTAGGAGACGGTCCTGGCACTTGCTGGACTTTCTTGAGCACCCTGAAGCCATCTTCACAACAATTGAACCGCTCACCTTGATGTTGTTGATGATCCGATAAATGGTTGATTTAGGTGCAATCTTACTGGCAGCAATATCCTTGCCTGTGAAGCACTTTTTGTGCAAAGTAATGATGACGGCACGTGTTTCCTTGCAGGTAACTATGATTGAATGAGGAAGAACAATGATTCCAAGCACCACCCTCCTTTTGAAGCTTCCAGTCTGTTATTTGAACTCAAATCAGCATGACAGAGTGATCTCCAGCCTTGCCCTCATCAACACTCACACCTGTGTTAACGAGAGAATCACAGACATGATGTCAGCTGGTCCTTTTGTGGCAGGGCTGAAATGTTTTTTTGGGATTCAGATCATTTGCATGGCAAAGAGGGACTTTGCAATTAATTGCAATTCATCTGATCACTCGTCATAACATTTTGGAGTATATGCAAATTGTCATCATACAAACTGAGGAAGCAGACTTTGTGAAAATTAATATTTGTGTAATTCAAAACTTTTGGCCACGACTGTACACCCTGGCCCAGCTACTGTTGTTAGCTCCAATTCTCACTTGTGCTCTGATATCTGCTTCACTGATTTCTGCTCTCGTAAAAGCCTGGGTTTTCTGCACGTTAACACTAGAAGCTTATTACCCAAAATGGATCAATTGAAAGTGTGGGTTCACAGCTCCAATCCAGATGTGTTGGTCATCACTGAGACGTGGTTAAGGAACAGTGTTTTGAATACTGATGTTAACCTTTCTGGTTATAACCTTTTTCGGAAGACAGATCTTCCAAAGGTGGGGGAGTGGCAATTTTCTACCAAGGATCACCTTCACCTCAGTTGTCTCTACCAAGTCTTTCCCCAAACAATTTGATTTGCTGGTTTTAAGCATTAAACTTTCAAATAGCTCTTCGCTGACTGTTGATGGGTGCTATCGTCCTCCATCAGCACCGGCCTGTACCCTACCTGCCCTAAACTATCCCCTGGCCCCTTACACTAAGTTAGGAATTGTCCTGCAAGGTGACCTAAACTGGGACATTCTTAAACCACCTGACCAAGTCCTAAAGCAATGAGACTCCCTAAATCTTTCTCAGATTATCACCAATCCAACAAGGTATGACTCCAAACACCCAGAAAAGGCCACTCTCCTCGATGTTATGCTCACAAATAATCCTGATAGGTATCAGTCTGGTGTTTTCTGTAATGACCTTAGTGATCACTGTTTTACAGTCTGTGTTCGTAATGGCTGCTCAGTGAAATGACCTGTCCTGATTTGTCATAGACGCTTTCTAAAAAACTTGAATGAGCAAGCCTTCCTTCACGAACTGGCCTCTGTAAAATGGTATAGAATCAGCTTGATCCCCTCTGTCGAAGACGCTCTGACATTCTTTTTTTATATTTTCAGTGGTATTGTTAACAAACGCCCCCATGAAGAAAATTAGAATTAAAAACAGGTTCAGCCCCTGGTTCAACCGTGATCTTGCAGAGTTACTCCACCTCAAGAATTGCATTTGTCGAAAGGCTCGGCACACGCATACTCAGGCTGACTGGCTATCGTTCAGGCAAATGAGAAATAAGTGCGCTCAGGCTATCCGGAACGTTAGTTACTTTAAGGAGCAGTTCTTCCTCTGAGGGTCTAACCCCAAGAAGTTCTGGAGAACAGTCAAAGTCCTGGAGAATAAACCCTCCTCCTTACAGCTGCCCATGTCCCTTAATGTTGATGATGTGGTTGTTACTGACAAGAAGCACATGGCTGAGCTCTTTAAATCACTTCATTAAGTTTGGATTCCTATTTGACTCAGCCATGCCTCATTGCCCATCCAACATTTCCTCATCTTCCACCCCTTCTAACGCGACTATCCCCGATGCTTCTCCCTCTTCTTCACTTGCCCCGCTACAAAGTTTCTCCCTGCAGCCAGTCACTGAGTCCGAGGTGCTAAAGGAGCTCCTTAACTTCTCTAGGGTAGGGGGCAGCATTTGGAATTTTGGATGAAAAGCATGCCCAAATTAAACTGCCTGCTTCTCGGGCCCAGAAGATATGATATGCATATAACTGGGAGATTTGGATAGAGAACTCTAAAGTTTCCAAAACTGTTAAAATAGTGTCTGTGAGTATAACAGAACTGATTTGGCAGGCAAAAACCTGAGAGAAATCCATCCAGGAAGTTGGATTTTTTTGTTTGTAGTTTCTATTCAATGCCATGACAGTTTCCATTGACTTAGGACTCAAATTGCAGTTCCTATGCCTTCCACTAGATGTCACCAGTCTCTAGAAATTGTTTCAGGCTTGTATTCTGAAAAATTAGGAAGTAAGAGCAGTCTGAATGAGTGGACCCTAAAGTGTCACAGAGCTTTCTCATGCGCGCGACCGAGAGAGTGCCTATCTTGTTTACCTTTTATATTGACAAACATCATCAACATCATTTGACATGTTTCTATGAACTTTACGGATACAATTTGGATTTTTTTGTCTGGCTGTTTTGACTGCGTTTGAGCCTGTGGATTACTGAAGAAAACGCGCAAACAAAAGAGGTTTTTTGGATATAAAGAGAGACTTTATCGAACAAAAGGAACATTTATTGAGTAAATGAATGTCTGCTGAGTGCAACCATATGAAGATCATCAAAGGTAAGGGATTAATTTTATCTCTATTTCTGACTTGTGTAACTTCTACTTGGCTGGTTACTGTTTGTAATGATTTGTCTGCTGGGTTATGTTCTCAAATAATCGTAAGGTATGCTTTCGCCGTAAAGCATTTTTAAAATCTGACACCGTGGTTGGATTCACAAGAAGTTAATCTTTAAACCTATGTAAAATATGTTTTGTTTTATGAATTTGTTTTATGAAACCATTTCTTCTTTAAGGTTGCTGCCCCTATCATCGCAAAGCCTGTCTCTCCTTTTTGGGGAGGTTCCCATTGCTTGGAAGGCAGCAACAGAGTTCGTTCTTTACTTAAAGGAGGAGATCAAGCTGATCCTACTGTTATAGGCCTATTTCTATTTTGCCCTGTTTATCAAAAGTGTTGGAAAAACTTGTCAATAATCAACTGACTGGCTTTCTTGATGTCTATAGTATTCTCTCGGGTATGCAATCTGGTTTCCGCTCAGGTTATGGATGTGTCACTGCAACCTTAAAGGTATTTAATGATGTCACCCTTGCCCTTGATTCTAAGCAATATTGTGCTGCTATTTTTATTGACCTGGCCAAAGCTTTTGGCCTGGTTTGCTAACTACCTCTCAAAGAGTGCAGTGTATAAAATCTGCTGTCTCAGCCACTGCCTGTCACCAAGGGAGCACCCCAGGGCTCAATCCTAGGCCCCAAGCTCTTCTCAATTTACATCAACAACATAGCTCAGGCAGTAGGAAGCTCTCTCATCCATTTATATGCAGATGATACAGTCATACTCAGCTGGCCCCCCCCGGATTTTGTGTTAAATTCTCTACAACAAAGCTTTCTTAGTGTCCAACAAGCTTTCTCTACCCTTAACCTTATTCTGAACACCTCCAAATCAAAGGTCATGTGGTTTGGTAAGAAGAATGCCCCTCTTCCCACAGGTGTTATTACTACCTCTGAGGGTTTAGAACTTGAGGTAGTCGGCGCATACAAGTACTTGGGAGTATGGCTAGACGGTGCACTGTCCTTCTCTCAGCACATATTAAAGCTGCATGCGAAAGTTCAATCTAGACTTGGTTTCCTCTATCGTAATCGCTCCTCTTTCACCCCAGCTGCCAAACTAACCCTGATTCAGATGACCATCCTGCCCATGCTAGATTACAGAGACATCATTTAGAGATTGGGAGGTAAGGGTGCTCTCGAGCGGCTTGATGTTCTTTACCATTCGGTCATCAGATTTGCCACCAATGCTCCTTATAGGACACATCACTGCACTTTATACTCCTCTGTAAACTGGTCATCTCTGTATACCTGTCGCAAGACTCACTGGTTGATGCTTATTTATAAAACCCTCTTAGGCCTCATTCCCCCCTATCTGAGATATCTACTGCAGCCCTCATCCTCCACATACAATACCCGTTCAGCCAGTCACATTCTGTTAAAGGTCCCCAAAGCACACACATCCCTGGGTCACTCCTCTTTTCAGTTCACTGCAGCTAGCGACTGGAACGAGCTGCAACAAACACTCAAACTGGACAGTTTTATCTCCATCTCTTCATTCAAAGACTCAATCATGGACACTCTTATTAACAGTTGTGGCTGCTTTGTATGATGTATTGTTGTCTCTACCTTCTTGACCTTTGTGCTGTTGACTTTGCCCAATAATGGGGCGGCAGATAGCCTAGTGGTTAGAGCGTTGGACTAGTAACTGAAAGTTAGCAAGATAAAATCCCCGAGCTGACAAGGTAAAATAAAAATAAAATAAAAATCGGTCATTCTGCCCCTGATCAAGGCAGTTAACCCACTATTCCTATGCCTTCATTGAAAATAAGAATTTGTTCTTAACTGACATGCCTAGCTAAATAAAAGGTCAAAAAATAAAAATATGTTTGTACCATGTTTTTGTGCTGCCACCATGTTGTGTTGCTACCATGCTGTGTTGTCATGTGTTGCTGCCTTGTTATGTTGTTGTCTTAGGTCTCTCTTTATTTAGTGTTGTGTCTCTCTTGTTGTTTTTTGTCCTATATTTATAGTTATATTGTATTCATTTCTTTTTTTTTTATAATCCCAGGCCCCTGTCCCCGCAGGATGCCTCATTGTAAATAAGTACTTGTTCTAAACTGACTTGCCTAGTTAAATAAAGGTTAAATAAAATAAAACAATGTGGACTTGGTCTTTTACCAAATAGGGCTATCTCCTGTATATCACCCCTACCTTGTCACAACACAACTGACTGGCTCAAATGCATTAAGGAAAGAAATTCCACAAATTAACTTTTAACAAGGCACACCTGTTAATTGAAATGCATTTCAGGTGACTAGCTCATGAAGCTGGTTGAGAGAATGGCAAGAGTGTGCAAAGCTGTCATCAAGGCAAAGGGTTGCTACTTTGAAGAATCTCATTAAATACATATTTGTGTAACAATTTTTTGGGTTACTACATGATTCCATATGTGTTATTTCATAGTTCTGATGTCTTCACTATTATTCTACAATGTAGAAAATAGTACAAATAAAGAAAAACCCTTGAATGAGTAGGTCTGTCCAAACTTTTGACTGGTACTGTATACGGTGAATTTGTATTGAAAGTTCCACATAGAAACATAAACAATCTTTTTCATCCTTTCGTCAATTAACTTTAGATTTGATAAGACATTTTATTTGACCTTGTTCAATGTTGATAGTAAAATGGAATGTTTAAATCAATGTCATTTTTTCAACATCATGCTATCAACCTAAATAAAGAGGTATATTGAAATAAAATGTGAAGCCACAGTCCAACGACTTCTGCCTGAACAATAGGGTGTCCACCCACTCTGCCCAGAGTAAAAACGTGCTTTGTTGCTGAAATTTCACATCCTCATTATGTGGTGGGCCGTAGCAAGCTATCTGCTTTAATTATTGAGATGATTGATCTCTGTCGAGGGAGGTGCTGGTTTTCACATAGTGTAGACAGCTGGTGATGAGGGGTAATACACTTCAGTGAGAACGAGCCTACCATACAGATGCCTACCTTTATGTACCCTGCTTAGCTTTGGAAACAAGATTTGTTCATTTCAACAGAGCTACACGATATAGCCACACCTGTTGCTGACAGGTGTATAAAATCACGCACACAGCCATGCGATCTCCAAAGACAAACATTGGCCTTACTGAAGAGCTCAGTGACTTTCAACGTGGCATTGTCATAGGATGCCAACAAGTCAGTTCGTCAAATTTCTGCCATGCTAGAGCTGTCCTGGTCAACTGTAATTGCTGTTATTGTGAAGTGGAAACATCTAGGAACAACAATGGCTCAGCCGCAAAGTGGTAGGCCACACAAGCTCACAGAACGAGACCGGAGAGTGCTGAAGCGCATAACGCGTAAAAATAGTCTGTCCTCGGTTGCAACACTCACTACCGAGTTCCAAACTGCCTCTGGAAGCTACTTCTGCACAAGAACTGTTCGTCAGGAGCTTCATGAAATGGGTTTACATGGCCAAGCAGCCACAAACAATTCTAAGATCACCATACGCAATGCCAAGCGTCGGCTGGATTGGTGTAAAGATCGCTGCCATTGGACTCTAGCGCAGTAGAAACACATTCTCTGAAGTGATGACTCAAAACTTCACCATCTGGCAGTCCAACGGACAAATCTGGGTTTGGCGGATGCCAGGAGAACGCTACCTGCCCCAATGCATAGTGCCACGGGTAAAGTTTGGTGGAGGAGGAGAAATGGTCTGGGGCTGTTTTTCATGGTTCCGATTAGGCCCCTTAGTTCCAGTGAAGGGAAATCTTAACGCTACAGCATACAATGACATTCTAGATGATTCTGTGCTTCCAACTTTGTGGTAACAGTTCGTGGAAGGCCCTTTCCTGTTTCAGCATGACAATGCCCCCCATGCACAAAGCGAGGTCGATACAGAAATGGTTTGTCGAGATTGGTGTGGTAGAACTTGACTGGCCTGCACAAAGCCCTGATCAACTCCATCGAACACATTTGGGTTGAATTGGAACGCCGACTGCGAGTCAGGCTTAATCACCCAACGTTAGTGCCCGACCTCACTAATACTTGTGGCTGAATGGAAGCAAGTCCCCGCAGCAATGTTCCAACAATTAGTGGAAAGCTTTCCCAGAATAGTGGAGTCTGTTATAGCAGCAAAGGGGGGACCAACTAAATATTAATGCCCTTGATTTTGGAATGAGATGTTCGACGAGCAGGTCTCCACATACTTTTGACCATGTAGTGTAGCTAACGCAGAGTAGATTCTCCATAGGACGTAGAGAATTAGTACATTGTGGGTAATTTAAGATATCTGCAAATAAGTTAATAAATATGTGAAAAGGCTAAAACATAACCATGTTTGTAGTTATAAGTAACCAGATCGTGACTACAACTAAGTCTTTGACCACACTGTGTTGTTACTACCTTGAGTAAAAACTATGGATGCACGATATATCGTGGAAAATATCGGAATCCGCCGATGTCTAGTTTAATGTCCGATGTGCAAAACTGATGTCAAAGCTGATGTGCATACCTATATAATGAAGTTACATGACGTAATGACGCCATGTAAAATTTTGCGCTATACGTGCAACACAGCCTTCCTAAACTAGCCCACAATGTCTGCAATGGGATTGAGCAGTCAACAAGTCAAGCAGTCATTTGAAAGAGTAACAAAATTTCAGTGAGACAACTCTAACGTGAAATCCATTAAAACCAAGATAATGGAATTCATTGCCCTTTTTTAATGGCCAGCGCTGTAAGTGCACGAGACAACTTTAGCAGCATCATAGCATACATATCGATGAATCTTTATGACATGAAATACGAGTGATAGTGTAATCAATGTGTAATAACTACGTAAAAATGTATTAACGCGTTAAATTATTATGTGAGTCATATTCAGGTCCTGTTTGGTCAACAAACTTATTTGACACGTCAAATAGTGTTATTTGACACTCAAATAGCCTTACCTCCCTTATCCTACCTCTTTTGCACACACTGTATATAGACTTTTTCTATTGTATTATTGACTATGTTTGTTTATTCCATGTGTAACTCTGTGTTGTTGTTTGTATCTCACTGCTTTGCTTTATCTTGGCCACGTCACAGTTGTAAATGAGAACTTGTTCTCAACTAGCTTACCTAGTTAAATAAAGGTGAAAAAAATAAATGTTAATAGTATATTTTTTAGAATGTCAAAATACGTTTGTTGATCACCAAATATTGAGTTTCGCTGATCAACTATCTTCATTTACTTCCGGTATGTACTTCCAAAAAAGGTCAAAATAAAAATCACAAATTACTGCCACGATCAGGTCGGAAGAATACAACAGCTCAATCCTATCACACTGGATGTTTTTCGGTTGCTTGTACATTTTTATTTAGACATTTATTTTTGGAAGTACATACCGGAAGTAAATGCAGCTAGTTGATCAGCGAAACTCAATATTTGGTGATCAACAAACGTATTTTGACATTCTAATGCAGATCTGGTGAATTGTGCGTTTGAATCGGAACTTTCTGGGCGTTCGAGTGGTCTCTACGCACAGATATATACTGTTTCACCCAGTGGATAACTTAACCAGCTAGTTTATTTGCTTCAAGTATTAACTAAGCTATAATAAGACATGTTGGATGAATATCGCTCAAACATGTGAAGCACTGATGCATGCCAAACAACTGATCTGGAAAATCACTGCTCCCTTTCGCCAACAAAAACATTTCGCGCTTGAAGCTAGCTAGCTGCTAGCTACAGTAAAAGTTTTAGCTAGCTAATGCCACCTAGAATTGAATAGCTAACGTTTCCTATCTGGCTGTTATTCAGCTTGATAGCTAGCACACTCGGGCAGGGGTGCCAAGGATGATTCCAGCATGTGTAATCCTGGTCCTGAAAACCGTTTATAATAATTTTCTTTATCGTAAAACGTAGAAAAACAAATGGCCTTTCTTACCTGTACATTTGTTTTCCAAGAAGTCAGTGTATGGAATGACCCATTCAGGACTTCCCAAATATCCAGCGATGCTCTCCACAACCCACTCGCCGTCCTCAGCCATGTTGGCTAAAAACACACTGCAGTGCTCTTCAGGCGAGGAAGGCTGGTCTTGAAATTTAACAAAATGCACAACTGAAGTGTAAGTATGCATACATTTGTTGAGATCTAGCTAACAAGCTAGTCCATTTATTGATAGTATCCCTCTCCGTAGCTGCAGAAAATCTGAAAATGCTCACTCATGAATTTCGAAGTGGTCGAATGGGTTGACACCTAATCGGTCCCTATGGTAACCGATTACATCAGTGTTTAGCGTTCTACAAATTGAACAGCCCATCAGGTGTGTGTCAGTGTGGTAACCTAGTAAGTGTTTTATTCTTTGTGATCCTTTGAATGCACCATACTAACAATCCCTGATATTTCTCAGTAAACTACCTACATTACCTGAATAGTGATTTAGGCTACTGTAACGGGCTTCCTCCTTCTCATCCGAAGAGGAGTAGCAGGGATTTGACCAAAATGCAGCGGGTTGTGAATACATAATGATTTAATAGACAAAACGGAAAAACACGACAAACACTTGAATAATTACAAAACAAATAAACGAATGTAGACAGACCTGGACACGAACTTACATACAACGTGAAGAACGCATGAACCAGGAAAACAGACTACATAAAACGAACGAACTAACAAACAAAAACCGGAATAGTCCCGTGTGGCGTAACATACTGACACAGGAGACAATCACCCACAAACAAACAGTGAGAACAACCTACCTTAATATGACTCTCTATTAGAAGAAAACGCAAAACACCTGCCTCTAATCAAGAGCCATACCAGGCAACCCAAAACCAACATAGAAACGGAAAACAGACTGCCCACCCAAAACTCACGCCCTGACCATCACACACATACAAATCAACAGAAAACAGGTCAGGAACGTGACAGCTACAATGCCCGTCTATTGGCGCTGTTGTGTAGGGCGAAATTTCCGTGTGCTAGTTGAAGATACCCCTCTATGCCAGAATAGATCTTGAGATACGATTAATTAGTTCACAGGTTAAACCACCACAGTTTAAATCACACGTAATCTGAAATGGATAGTCACTAAAGCGCGTAGACCTACCTGAATTTGGATAGTTACCGGGGTTTGGACTGGATTTGACGTGTACAGTAGCCTCTGAATAAAACCACAATACATACATATCAGATTTTTTATTATTAAGAGTAAACATTAAATGTATCAATTCGATATAGGCATCAAGGTTATACAATAAATATACACTCATTTTGTATTTTGAAATATATATTGTTAAAATAAGGGTGTCTATTGTACTTTAGTCCTACAGTTCATAAAGGCAGGGCATGCAACAGTGGGCATGCCAAAATTAAGCAAAAAAAGTATGTTGTATTATGACTAAGAACATATTTGTAAGGCATAACTTACTCTGCTTATTTGTACATTTGGAAACAGATGGTGTAATGTACACTGAACAAAAATATAAATGCAACATATAAAGTGTTGGTCCCATGTTTCTTGAGCTGAAGTTTTCCATACGCACCAAAATATTATTTCTCAAATTTTGTGCATAAATTTGTTTGCATCCTTGTGAGTATTTCTCATTTGTCAAGATAATCCATCCACCTGACAGGTGTGGCATATCAAGAAGCTGAGTAAACATAATGATCATTATAGGTGCACCTTGTGCTGAGGACAATAAAAGGCCACTCTAAAATGTGCAGTTTTATCACACAACACTGCCACAAATGTGTCAAGTTGATGGAACGTGCAGTTGGGATGCTGACTTCAGGAATGTTCACCAGAGCTGTTGCCAGAGAATTGAATGTTAATTTCTCTACCATAAGCCGCCCTCATGTCATTTTATAGAGTTTGGCAGTACGTCCAATATGCCTCAAAACCGGAGACCACGTGTATGGCATCATGTTGGTGAGCGGTTTTCTGATGTCAACGTTGTGAACAGAGTGCCCCATGGTGGCGGTTATGGTATGAGCAGGCATAAGCTATGGACAACGAACACAATTGCATTTATCGATGGCAATTTGAATGCACAGAGATACCGTGACGAGATCCTGAGGCCCATTGTCGTGCCATTTATCTGCCGCCATTACCTCATATTTCAGCATGATAATGCACTGCCCCATGTCACAAGAATCTGTACACAATTCCTGGAAGCTGAAAATGTCCCAGTTCAACATCCATGGACTGAATACTCGCCAGACATGTCACCCATTGAGCATGTTTGGGATGCTCTGAATCGACGTGTACGACAGCGTGTTCCAGTTTCCGACAATATCCAGGAACTTCGCACAGCCATTAGAGGGGTGGGACAACTTTCCACATGCCACAATCAACACCCTGATCAACTCTATGCGAAGGAGATGTGACCACCATTTGGCTTATGCAGCACAACACACCAGATACTGACTGGTTTTCTGATGCTATCATCTTTTTTTAAGGTCTGTGACCAACAGATGATTATCTATATATGAACTGTAACTCAGTAAAATTACATGTTGCATTTTATATTTGTATTCAGTATATAATTAACTGGTGGGACATTGTCCTCCAGAGGGCAGTCATTGTACTGTAATAGTATCGAAATGAATGGTCATGTTCGAGAGCATCAAAACCGTAATGTATTATGGGTCAATTGTGACTGACTGATCAACAAATAATAAGCCGTTATTTACGATGCAAGGTGATTTGTAGAACAGTCAGTTGGCAGTCGCCTGCACTGTCGGCTGCAATGTCGAACCAGCCCAATCAATGTCTTCAACACAGGAGGTTGGTGGCACCTTAATTGGGGAGGACGGGCTCGTGGTAATGACTGGAGCGGAATTAGTAGAATGGTATCAAATACATCAAACACATGGTTTAATGCCATTCCATTTGCTCCGTTCTCGCCCTTATTAAAAGCACATTATGCAATGTGCTTTTAAATTAACTGTAAATCACCTTGACCACAGTGGTATCCTCCAAGCTATTATTACAATATTACAATCATACCTTTTAAATGAATTAATTTACCATTCAGTAGTAGTGTATGACATGTTTGCCTACAGTGGATTTTCAAATCTAATCTAACATTTTTCAAACTACACAGGAGACTATTCTAATAAAATGTAGGCTGTCTGTCTAATGTGCAAGTGATGATGAGGACCAAGACTATTCATTCATCTTTACTTTGTATTCAGACACCCTTTGTGCCTGTTTGCAGGTGAGAGAAATAGTCTTTCCTTAAACTAACTCTAGGTGGCAACAGTGAATCAGGGACAGTTTATACTGTAGGTTGTATCTGGGACACACCCCAAATTTGGTTTGCTTTGATCTGTTATGAATGGGTTCGATGTATAGCTTAGGAAATGTTAATCGCAGAATTGCTACATCAAGAGCAATACAGTGACTGAAGGTTTGCCAGCAATTGAAGAAGAAAACATGTTTCGTGTACAGTGACAAAGTGCATTCCTAAACAGATCATTGACAGTCACTATTGATGCACTCGTAAAACAATATATAAAGTAGCCTACTCTGGACTGTTGCACCAACAGCAGTTCGATGCCTTTGACTACCTCTTTATGGCATGAGGACATACAAGTAACTGCCAAAATAAAGGAAACACTTGCGTAAATGAGGGATGCAAAGTATATATATTGAAAGCAGGTGCTTCCACACAGTTGTGGTTCATGGTTTATTAAGCAATTAAAACATCCCATCATGCTTAAGGTCATGTATACAAATGCCCAGTTGCCCGTTAGTTTGGCTACCATGGCTAGAAGAGATATCTGTGCCTTTGAAAGAGGGGTCTCAAAGGAGCATAGGGGGTTTAAAGGGTGTGTGCGTGTGTGTGTGTGTGTGTCTCAGTCATCAGATCTCAACCCAATTGAACACTTATGGGAGATTCTGGAGCGGCGTCTGAGACAGCGTTTTCCACCACCATCAACAAAAAAACTAATTATGGAATTTCTCGTGGAAGAATGGTGTTGCATCCCTCCAATAGTTGCAGACATGTCGAATCGATACCAAGGCTCATTGACGCTGTTCTGGCGGCTCGTGGTGGCCCAACGCCCTATTAAGACACTCTGATGATGTTTCCTTTATTTTGGCAGTTACCTGTAGTTAAAGGGTAAGTTGTTGTACAGATATTTACTGTCAGATTAAGAACATTGTCTGCCATAGGAGCAGTGTACATCATAGATGTGTTAATGCTACATTTATGTACTGGTTAACGCTGACAAATGTATTAAAATTTTCAGGAAGTACGTGCATTGTTATTTTTTCAATTAACTATTAATATTTTTCTTGTATCAAAATATGATATAACAGAACCGCAGTTATAAAATAATGTGTGAAGAGAACCACCTGTAAACATGGAGAAAGTATTCTCCCATTATATTACTGTAAAAAGACGATGAAAAGACAGATGAAAATGAATTAATAGAAGTGTAATGCCAATCAAACACCACAGATAGGCCTATTACATACAGTATTTAGTCATTGGAGTGACATGTTCATAAAAAGGTGTTGATCAAGGTGTTCAACTACTACTCCTGTAGTTGATCATTTTTGATGTTCAGGCGCAAAGTTTATCATGCGGGTGGTGTAAAGAGTTGCTGTGGTTACTTTCTCTGCCGGTGTTAAGTCCAATGCATAAGGTCTTATTTCAAAACATGTCCTTGGGGGAACTGGAAATGGTGTTTAGCAGTCTTTAAAAAGTCATGCTATTGATCTTACTGACTGAAATCGGATCCAATAGTTTTTTACAATATCTGTTCTATAAGTCAACATCTGTTTTTAAAGAGAGCTACAGTTGTCCCACTGGTTCAACACCCTTTTCCAGTTGTACCTAATAAACCTAATTATTCATGAAGACCTTGGGAATCTATGACCAATATTCCATTAGGTAAAATCATTGTCTTGTAATTTTACCTAACAAATACCTTATGCCAGGGATGGGCAACTTTGATGGGGGTGGGGGCCACAACAAAGCTGAACTCATCATAGGGGGCCACAGTGGCTCACGGGTCTGTGTAACCCACATCCATACTCACACATGCAATCAGAGCCCGAGCCTTTTGGGGGCCATTAAGTGGAAGTTATACGTTTCAGAGTTAATTTCCTGCAATTCTATACATATTTGCCATGAGGCGGAGAAGATTTCTCAATTTTAGAACTCATTTCATGCAATTCTACAAATTTTGTCATGGGGTGGAGAGAAAGGTTTGCAGTTTTTAATATGATGTGACTAACATTAATGGAGGCCCCCCAAATCGGTAATTCAACCATGATTACTAAAAGTTTAGTTAGTCTTGCGGCCAGCTAACTTACAATCACAGTTGTTTTTGCTGACATGGGGCTAATTGGGTGACTGTCAGTGACTGACATAACGAAAGAAACTGCTGATGCACAACCACATTTCAAAAGGTCACCTTGTTTATTCTACTATTCTAACTCAACAGTAAGTTGAGACCCTAACAGATTTTTTGTTTTAAGGCTTTGAAAATTGATCCGTGGGCCTACAAAAGGGGGGCCGCCAGTTGCCCATCCCTGTCTTAGACCTTAAAGGGCAGCTCCTTCCAATGTTAGTATGCTATTGACCTCTGCAGTTGGTTTTTGTTTTAACCTATGCATAAGACCGGTGTATGATAGCATTTCCATTACAAACTAAGTACTGTCCAGGGACATGGTGGTTTCAACACTTTCCAGGAAGCAAGACGCTCACCTTTTGAGTACAGAAAGGTACATTTTAAAAATAATGAATAATATATAAATGATTTGATCATGTGAAAAACATAACAGCCCTAAAGCTCTATCACAAGTTAAATATCTAGTTCTACCCTATTGAGTGTTTCCAACAAAGAAAATATACAGAATAGAAGACTATGCAACTTTTACTTAAGAGGTTGGAGGTATGCTGCACTTTGTAAATTAATATTGAAGACACACCAGGTAAACACCTTTTGGAGTATAGATTTGTATAGGATATCTCCACACTACTGTCCATGCAGCTCCAACCTGCTTTGGCCAGGGAGGGTTTTAAAAGGGTTGTGATGAATGATGTCATTTTTGGCAAAATGGATTTAACAATGAACTATATTTACTGAGGTTCAGCAGTCAATAGAAAATCCATTTATTTGATCAGTTCCCTTCCCACGAATGTCTTCTGTAAGAAACAGTCAGGATGAAATATGCAGAAGGTTCAATAGATGAACAAATGCCCTCCAAGTCCTATATTATGTCTACAGTGTCCGATTTCAGCATTAAACTGTTATTTTTCTCTTAAAGCCTGCATAAATCAGTCTTGTAACGCACCACGTCTTCGGATTCACAGGGAGCCATTGGGACTCTCCTTACTCCCATTGCTCTCTGTTGGTTGAGCGATTTTGAGATGTGCCAGTTGGTTGAGCTGGTGCTTGTTGCAGACTGGGATCTTGTTAGCCTGCAGGCTCTTGGTGTGGCGTGAATACCAGTCCCGCTGGAACGTAGCCCTCACCTGTTCCACCAACGTTGAGTTCTTCTCCTTCACCCCCTCCGCCTGATTGATCACCATGCCTGCTCCAGCGTTGAACGTAAACTCATTCCCCACCCAGTCAAAGTTGCCTGTGGGACAACAGACACACGTCAAAATCGTTAATCAGAAATATAGATTCAAAGGTACTAGCCAAATAGTCAACCCACCTCACAAGCAAACTAATCAATCCACCAACCAGTAGCTAGACCAATATTATTATATAACATTTTTTAAATAAACCATTTAGTTACTACTCATCTGAAATGAATGCAAGTGAACTCACCTATGTACACAGCACTGTCTGTCACCATGAATCTGTTATGGTTGATTCCCTGTAGCGTGCCATCTCTCTGCTCCCTGGGGCTGAAGAACTTCTGCACAAAACACACAAGGACTGGCTTAGCAGTAGTGATTAATGAATAAATTGTACATGTACAGTAGGTTTGCAGGTACAATGGAGATGAATACATTTTACAGGATCTATAGTAGGTTTGCAGGTACAGTAGAGATGAATACATTTTACAGGATCTATAGTAGGTTTGCAGGTACAGTAGAGATGAATACATTTTACATGTACAGTAGAGATGAATACATTTTACATGACTTTCAGTAGGTTTGCAGGTACAGTAGAGATGAATACATTTTACATGACGTACAGTAGAGATGACTATATACAGTGTACTGCAAAAGTATTGGGATAGTGACATATTTTTTGTTTTGGCTCTGTACTACAGCACGTTTTGATTATTTTGTGGCCGATAGAAAGGAATGTTAAATAATGTAGTGTTTTTTTGGAGTCACTTTTATTGTAAATAAGAATAGAAGATGTTTTTGAACACTTCTACATTAATGTGGATGCTACCATGATTACAGATAGTCCTGAATAATGATGAGTGAGAAAGTTAGACGCACAAATATCATACCCCCCAAACATTTTTATCGTAATGGTGAGAGGTTAGCATGTCATGGTGGTATGATATTTGTGTGACTAACTTTCTCACTTATAATTATTCATGATCAATTCAGGACTATCGGTATTCATGGTAGCATCCATATTAATGTAGACATTTTTAGAATCCCGTCTGGATTACTGCAACTCGCTGTTGGCTGGGCTCCCTGCCTGTGCCATTAAACCCCTACAACTCATCCAGAACGCCGCAGCCCGTCTGGTGTTCAACCTTCCCAAGTTCTCTCACGTCACCCCGCTCCTCCGCTCTCTCCACTGGCTTCCAGTTGAAGCTCGCATCCGCTACCAGACCATGGTGCTCGCCTACGGAGCTGTGAGGGGAACGGCACCTCAGTACCTTCAGGCTCTGATCAGGCCCTACACCCAAACAAGGGCACTGCGTTCATCCACCTCTGGCCTGCTCGCCTCCCTACCACTGAGGAAGTACAGTTCCCGCTCAGCCCAATCAAAACTGTTCGCTGCTCTGGCACCCCAATGGTGGAACAAACTCCCTCACGACGCCAGGACAGCGGAGTCAATCACCACCTTCCGGAGACACCTGAAACCCCACCTCTTTAAGGAATACCTAGGATAGGATAAAGCAATCCTTCTGACACCCCCCCCCCCCCTTAGAAAGATTTAGATGCACTATTGTAAAGTGGCTGTTCCACTGGAGGTCATAAGGTGAATGCACCAATTTGTAAGTCGCTCTGGATAAGAGCGTCTGCTAAATGACTTAAATGTAATGTAATGTAGAACAGGGGCGCAACTTTCACTGGGGACATGTCCCCCCCACATTCTGAAATTGTATTTTTGTGCCACCTAGTTTTATCATTGAAATGTGATACAAAGAAAAGGAAAGGGGATACTTAGTTAGTTGTACAACTGAATGCCTTCAACTGAAATGTGTCTTCCGCATTTAACCCAACCCCTCTGAATCTAATCAGGCAACAGTGTGCTTTAGGACCATGCGGACGCCTCTGAGCAGTCGGGTAGGCTGTTTGGAGTGTTTATCCGACCGACAGGATAAAAAAATACAGTACCAGTCAAAAGTTTGGACACACCTACTCATTCAAGGGTTTTTATTTTCTTTTGACTAATTTCTACATTGTAGAATAATAGTGAAGACAAACACTATGAAATAACACATATGGAATCATGTAGTAACCAAAAAAGTGTTAAACAAATCAAAATATATCTTAGATTCTTCAAACCCTTTGACCTTGATGACAGCTTTAAACACTCTTGGCATTCTCTCAACCAGCTTCACCTGGAATGCTTTTCCAACAGTCTTGAAGGACTTCCCACATATGCTGAGCACTTGTTGGCTGCTTTTCCTTCCCTCTGCAGTCCAACTCATCCCAAACCATCTCAATTGGGTTGAGGTCAGGTGATTGTGGAGGCCAGGTCATCTGATGCAGCACCCCATCACTCTCCTTCTTGGTCAAATAGCCCTTACACAGCCTGGAGGTGTGTTGGGTTATTGTCCTTTTTAAAGCCAAATGATAGTCCCACTAAGTGGAATCATGATGGGATGGCGTATCGGTGCAGAATACTGGCTGTTAGCCATGCTGGTTAAGTGTGCCTTGAATTCTAAATAAATCAGTGTCACTAGCAAAGCACCCCCACACCACCACCTCCATGCTTCACGGTGGGAACCACACATGCAGAGATCATCCATTCACCTACTCTGCGTCTTACAAAGACACGACGGTTGGAGTCATCAGACCAAAGGACAGATTCCCACCGGTCTAATGTCCATTGCTCATGTTTCTTGACCCAAGCAAGTCTGTTCTTCTTATTGGTGTCCTTTACGAGTGGTTTCTTTGCAGCAATGATGGTCTGATTCACACAGTCTCCTCTGAACAGTTGATGTTGAGTTGTGTCTGTTACTTGAACTCTGAAGCATTTATTTAGGCTGCAATTTCTGAGGCTGGTAACTCTAATGAACTTATCCTCTGCAGCAGAGGTAAATCTGGGTCTTCCTTTCTTGTGGCGGTCCTCATGAGAGCCAGTTTCATCATAGTGCTTGATGGTTTTTGCGACTGCACTTGAAGAAACTTTCAAAGTTCTTGACATTTTCCGCCCTGACTGACATTCATGTCTTAAAGTAATGATGGACTGTCATTTCTCTTTGCTCATTTGAGCTGTTCTTACCATAATATCAAATCACATTTTATTTCTCACATGCTCCGAATACAACAGGTGTATTAGACCTTACAGTGAAATGCTTCCTTAAATGCATTGTTAGTTAAGAGCTTGTAAGAGAAGAAGAAAAAGAAAAAATAACTAAAAGTAACAAATAATTAAAGAGTAGCAATAAAATAACAATATGGACTTGGTCTTTTACCAAATAGGGCTATCTTCTGTATACCACCCCTACCTTCCACAAATTAACTTTTAACAAGGCACACCTGTTAATTGAAATGCCTTCCAGGGTACTATCTCATGAAGCTGGTTGAGAGAATGCCAAGAGTGTGCAAATCTGTCATCAAGGCAAAGGGTGGCTACTTTAAAGAATCTCAAATATAAAATATATTTTCATTTGTTTAACACTTTTTTTGTCCCTCCCACTTCTAAAACCAAAGATGCTCCACTTGTTTAGAAACATATTATATTCTTATTTACAATTAAATTGACTCCAAAATGATACAATAGATTACTTACCATTAATTTCTATTGGGCACAAAATAATCTTTAACACAACCAAAATAAACAGCAAATGCCTCCAACAAGTTTGTAGAGTCACAAGCTTTATGTAATCATTGCAAGTTAGGAATATGGTACCAAATACTAAACTTTTGACTACTTTAATACACATAAGTGAATTTGGGGGGACTATGTACAAAAAGTGGTGTAATTTCCAAACGGTTCACCTGATATGGATGTAAATGCCCTCAGATTAAAGCTGACAGTCTGCACTTTAACCTCATAGTCATTGTATCATTCAAATCCAAAGTGGTGGAGTACAGAGCCAAAAAAAAATAAATGTATAATTGTCCCAATACTTTTGTAGCTCACTGTAGGTATAATGAGCCTGGTAAAGTAGCTATGATGATTCTACATAACATCAGTTTGTATCCAGGTAATGAGGATGTAGGCATGTGGTGTCCACACTCACAGCCTCCATCGAACAGTTGGCCAGCTCCATGCACAGGGTCTTCAGGGACCACACAAAGTTAAAGGTCAGGGGATGCGTCTGCTCCCAGCAGCTTACTAACAGACGCACTTCGATGTTCCTCAGGATCAAGGCCTCCCGAAGCATCCCGTCTATACGTGACCAGTATCTGCCAAGGTAGCAAAGAGTTACACACTAATCTGTTTGGTAATTACATGTAATTATACACAGTTACATCCTATCGGTTTCATTCTATCAGTTGTCATTGTATTGTATAAATGGGCGAACAATACAACACTAACAATAAGGTGATCAGGTGCTGTCAGTGTCAACAATAAGGTGATCAGGTGCTGTCAGTGTCAACAATAAGGTGATCAGGTGCTGTCAGTGTCAACAATAAGGTGATCAGGTGCTGTCAGTGTCAACAATAAGGTGATCAGGTGCTGTCAGTGTCAACAATAAGGTGATCAGGTGCTGTCAGTGTCAACAATAAGGTGATCAGGTGCTGTCAGTGTCAACAATAAGGTGATCAGGTGCTTTCAGTGTCAACAATAAGGTGATCAGATGCTGTCAGTATCAACAATAAGGTGATCAGGTGTTGTCAGTGTCAACAAATTGCTCACCTGTGAGCATTCCTGTTAGTGAGAGGCAGGTAGTCTGTAATGGATATGAAGATGAACCTCTTGGCCTTTTGGATCACGTAGGATATGGCATCAAGGTCTCTGGTCCTGTCTTTAGGGCAGAAGACATCTGGAGAGCTCTGCCACAAGATAAGACTGTTAAATCAGTGGAGAATAGAGAACGGAGGCCCTCATGTCAATGCCAAGGCTTTACAGATGCAATGAATCATTGTCATTGTTGTCGTCCTCATTATTGTTATCAAATCGTCGTCATCATCATCATCATCAGCACCACCACTACCTCTTGGAACATATCTTTGTCCATTAGTATTCCAACAGCATCGTTACCTTCTCTCTACTTGTCTCTAACTGATCCTGTCTCTGTTCTTTATTTCTTGATATATAATAATATTATTCATTTAATTGGTAAAGCTCTTTTCTCACACCCAAGGTGCAATAAAATAAAAACACTAAACAAAAAAACAAAAAAACACAGACCATAGAACACAGACAACAATCGAAGCTATATACAGGTCTGGGGACATGAGAACAGAATTAACAGAGGTCCTTGAAAGCTTTTCTGAACAGCACGGTCTTGAACTGTGCCTTAAAGGAGGCCAGAGACTCTGCAGCCCTAATAGTGTCTGGAAGTGTGTTCCTCAGCCACGGAGCCACGCAGCCTAAAGCCCCGTCACCCATAGGATGTGTGTGATGAGAAAAATGACAGATCACAGTTCCATGCTATCAATACTTCTGATGATTAAAGTTCCCTCTGTTTTTCAGAAATGTTCATCGACTGGCCTAATTTACAACCAGCCAAACGTATGTTTTCTGTTGGAAGCAATGCAATTTTTCATCCCGTCAGCATACTTAAAACACCAGCTGATTAGTCACATCGAGCTGTATAAGAAATAGCTTTTTTCACCCAACTGTCACCTCTCGTCAAAGTTCTTACTGTGGAAGGACATTGCAAATGTTTACATAATTTATATATCAGGACTAATGAAAAGGCTTTAACCAAGAAAAGTCTTCAAATAGTATGCATAAATATTGGCAATTTATTATTGCTAGCAAGAAAAAAACAAATAATTCATAATCTCTGTAAAGTATTCATTAATCCAGTATAAAAATTTGCCTGTTTCAGAATGATACAAATGACTACTGATACAGAATGCTAAAAAATAATTTCACAGTCCTTGTTAAAAGGTCACATCGTCCAGACAAACTCCTGTCCTTATGCATGAAGCCATGTGAGAGAACGATTAGTTGTCACTCACAGAGACAAAGACTTCAGCCTTGGTGTTGTTGAAGAGAAGCGGAAGGTTCTCATCTTTGTTCCACAGGGCGCTCAGCCTTTTGGACCACATGGACGGTATAAAGTCCTTATACTGCAGCTGCCAGTAGAGGTTGAATACCCTGTGCAGGTCCAGTGCCAGGCAACTACAGTTGTAGACGATGATGCCCAGTTCTTTCATCTGAGAGACAACAAAGCAACAGCACAGATGTTGTACGGTGTTAGCATGTGCCCCCAGGGACTCCACCCATACCAAATCCTTACTCCACACATCTCTTCTCATCCTTCCTCCCCCCTCCTCCCATTCCCCCTTTTCCATTCCCTCTCCTCTCATCTCCTACTCCCCACACTTCAATTTCCCCTTCTCCCTCCTGTCCTCTTTTTTGTTTCCTCTCCACAGCCCAGTGCTCCTTTCCCTTCCAGCCCTGAATCCTCCCCATCGTTTTCTGCCCTCCTCTGGCCCTGGACGAGTCAGGCACTTCCAATCACCAAGCCTCTCCCATCCCTTCTCATAGCAGGGTTTCAAGTGATGCACTTCTCAAGCAAATGTTTATTTCAGTGAAGTGATAAAGATAGACGGGCTAGGTACAGCGAATGGGTTCACACTTTAAATCAACCTTTTGTACTTTTTCAGCTTTGAGCAACACCACGTTCCCTTTTTGTCCCCACTCAATTAATTCAGTATTGTCCTTTCTCGTACGCACGTTAAAACGGTGACGTTTTCTGCCAACTATAAAAACTTGCATCTCTTTTATATTCAGGATGTTTGTGCAACCTAAGCCAATTAATGGATGCTGTTCTCCTAGTGTAACTAGCAGTGTTTGAATAAATATTGATTGCAGAGTCTTTGGACAAATCCCCAGAGCTGATGGTTGTACACAGTACCCTCAAAATGCCTGCAATATCAGACCTCAAAATCAAAACAGGTTTTGTGTACACAGTAGGTTTAGTTAAAGTGTTTACGTAATCAAGGTATGGAACAAATTAGTCAGTATGAGGAGTACTCATAGGTGGACTGGTCTCATTCAATGGAGAATAAATGTTACAGAAATATACACAGGTGGCCTCCCGAGTGGTGCAGTGCTAGCTATGGCACTAGAGATTCTGGGTTCGAGTCCAGGCTCTGTCGCACACCCAAGGGACGGTGCACAATTGGCCCAGCATCATCCGGGTTAGGGGAGGGTTTGGCCAGCAGGGATGTCCTTGTCCCATCGCACACCATCGACTCCTGTGGCGGGCCGGGCGCAGTGCACGCTGACACGGGTGTATGGTGTTTCCTCCAACACATTGGTGCGGTTAGCTACCGGGTTAAGTAGGCATTGTGTCAAGAAACAGTGTGGCTTGGTTGGGTGGTGTTTCAGTTGACGCTCGACTGTCACCTCTCCCGAGTCCACCCGGGAGTTGCAGCGATGAGACAAGTCTAACTACCAATTGGATACCACAAAATTGGGGAGAAAAAGGGGTAAAAAAAGATATATATACACAGGTTGTTAATATAATGGAGTGAATATACTAAGATACCGTGGACAGTGATCGCCAGTCCATGGTGGCGCTGCCGATGTAGATGTGCTGCCTGTCCACCACCCAGAAAGAAGAGTGCAGAAAGCCTTTGGTCAGGGCTGTCATGTTAATATAGTGTACCTCACCTACACAGGTAGGAAAAGACAGAATCGACAGAGATAGAAATCTCAACATTTGATTGTACAGTGCTGTGAAAAAGTATTTGCACCCTTTCTGATTCTCCATTTTTGATATTTTTGAAATAGAATGTTATTGCTCAGTCTCTAACATCACTGTGGAGGAATTCTGGTTCACTCTTGCACGCAGAACTACTTAAACTCAGCGACATTTGTGGGCTGCTCATTTCAAGTCCTGCAACAACATCTCAATTGGGATAAGGTCTTGACTTTGATCAGGCCATTCCAAGAACTGATAATATTTAGTATCAAAATATCCTAAAGTAGAGAAAATTAGAAAGGGGGCAAATACTTTTTCACAGCACTGTATGTTAATATTGCATGTAAGATTAGTCATGATGTAATATCCCTCATTGAGATAAGTGTCGAGACCATTTTGTAGATACTGTAGTGAACAGTGGGGCAGGGAAGCGAAACTGAGTCTCTAGTGTGAACGGGAAGGCAAGTTCCTGTGCTTTGAATCAGACCCCTGACACGTCCGGGCCGTGCGTTCCTCACAGCCGCCATTCCACTTCTGACACCATTGTAGCGAATGGCGACGGAGGGAAGCAAACCCGGGTCACTGGTGTGAAATACAAACACCCTACGCATCCTGTCAACAGGCATCACGGCAATGGGGTTAACCCTATTGGTGCATTGCGTAAGGGTGTGTGCCTTTTAAGTCGCTTCCCTGACACTGTTCACTACCCAGTATTTTCTATAAAATGGCAATATACTGTATACGGAATGTAAATGTCGCTGTAGCTCTGGTCTTGTGGTTGACAACATGACTCACTGTGACGAGACAGGCTCTTCAGCTCTGAAGAGTTGATCATTCCACTGGCTATCTTCAAATTGATTCCCTTCTTCTTCAGCCCCTGCAGTCTTTGCAGCAAAGCCTCACCCTGTAACCAAGAACACAATCAATTGGATCACCATAGGTCAGGGGTAGGCAACTAAATTCAGCCGCGGGCTGATTTGTCAAAGCGGGTGGTCGGGGCCGAAACGTAATTATAATAATTTGTACACTGCAAAATGACCCCAAGTAAGCACCAAAATATACTGCATTTGAAACTAACAATCATTTCATACATAGATTACATTGAGACACAATCATACACTACCTGACCAAAAGTATGTGGACACCTGCTCGTCAAACATCTCATTCCAAAATCATGGGCATTAATATGGAGTTGGTCTCCCCTTTACTGCTATAACAGCCTCCACTCTTCTGGGACGGCTTTCCACTAGATGTTGGAACATTGCTGCAGGGACTTGGTTCCATTTAGGCACAAGCGCATTAGTGAGGTCGGGCACTGATGATGGGCAATTAGGCTTGGCTCGCAGTCGGCGTTCCAATTCATCCCAAAGGTGTTCGATGGGGTCAGGGTTCTTCCACACCGATCTCGACAAACCATTTCTGTATGGACCTCGCTTTGTGCACGGGGGCATTGTCATGCTGAAACAGGAAAGGGCCTTCCCAAAACTGTTGCCAAAGTTGGAAGCACAGAATCGTCTAGAATGTCATTGTATGCTGTAGCGTTGAGATTTCCCTTCACTGGAACTAAGGGGCCTAGCCCGAACCATGAACAACAGCCCCAGACCATTATTCCTCCTCCACCAAACTTGGCACTATGTATTGGGGCAGGTAGCGTTCTCCTGGCATCAGTGGAAACGCGTCCGTCGAACTGCCAGATGGGGAAGCGTGATTCATCACTACAGAGAACACTTTTCCACTGCTCCAGAGTCCAATGGCGGCGAGAGTCCAACGCCACTCCAGCCGAGGCTTGCCATTGCGCATGGTGATCTTAGACTTGTATGCGGCTGCTCGGTCATGGAAACCCATTTCATGAAGCTCCCGACGAACAGTTATTGTACGGTTGTTGCTTCCAGAAGAGGTTTGGGACTCGGTAGTGAGTGTTGCAACTAAGGACAAACAATTTTTACGCGCTACGCACTTCAGCACTAGGTGGTCCCGTTCTGTGAGCTCGTGTGGCCTACCACTTCACGACTGAGCCGTTGTTGCTCCTAGACATTTCCACTTCACAGTCGACCGGGACAGCTCTAGCAGCGCAGAAATGTGACAAACTGACTTGTCACGTTGAAAGTCACTGAGCTCTTCAGTAAGGCCAGTCTACTGCCAATGTTTGTCTATGGCAATTGCATGGCTGAGTGCTTGATTTTATACACAAAAGTATCTATTTTTATTTTGTGGGAATACTTGGTAACAGATTTCCTAAATATTTATTTTTTTGCTGAATTGTAATTTAGTCTTTTTTTTAAATAATAAAAAAAAAAAATGCATTTTATTTTTATGTAATTTTTAACATTGGGCCAGGCTCCAGCAATTATAATTGTGTAGGCCAGAGGGCCCCCAAGTGCAATTTCTCTCCAGTTAAACTGCCAAGGGGTGCCGTTAGGCCTAATGAACTAAACGGCAGTGGGTAGATACAGGGGTTGTCCAAACCTCAACGCTGCCGTTATAGCCAAACCCCTGTGTAACTTTAGCCTCGGTGTAAGCAGGAGTGTTTTAGTGCTAATGGCCATCAGATGGGGGGGGGGGTCTACTGGTGAGCCAACACAATAGATGGGCTTGGCTTTGGCTGCAACCTACTAATGGCACATTCTGGCAGGAAGTGGTCATACCCAGTCTGCATAAGTCTATAAAGACAATGTGTGAGAGATGGATAAGACTGGACTTAAGGCTGATCTTTGAAGCAACAAGAAGACACAGCAGCTGGAATAAGGTGAACAAGATATGTATACATACTCCCTGGATACAGTTATTTATTGTTTTCTTTATTATATACTTTTAATTATTTTAATTATTATTTCGAGTATTTTATTTATAAGTGCACTGTTGGGTAGAGCTCGCAGTTAAGCATTTCACTGTGCTTTTACAATAAAACTTGAACTTGAGCTATTTGTATTCTTGGTTGAAGAACAGTAATGAGCATCTTATACAATAAAATTGGTTGACAAGAAAAAGAGCATTAGCAAAACTGCCACGTAAAGTAAGTGTTATGGCTAGGTGTGATAAACAGTAATGCCTTATTTGGCCTGGGGGCGCTTCCTGTTTGGTTGTTGTGCTTACCTGCCTAGAAGATTGTAGGAATCTGGATTCATAGTTGGAGGAGTTCAGGTTCCATTGAGGTGACACAATCTCCACAGAGTGACCAGCCACTGCCAGGTCCAACAGGCTGTGCAGCCCAGCAGAGAGGGGGAGGTGGGACGTAGCATTCTCAGAGAAGGTGACATCTTCTGGAATATTCTCCACAAGCACTACCCTGAGATTGAAAATGAGTGAAAAAACATCCTAATTTAATGATGACAAATGGCTGTTTTTTAGCCTTGTAATTGAAAAGACCTGGAAGCCAGAGAAGTTGAATTAAAGAGGTGTTATTTTAATAGAGTAATTTACAGCACAGAGACAATTACGTCTGTCTACATTAGCCAAAGAATCATCCGTAACTTGTGCAGCTGTCTTGGGATGTTGTAAAACGAGGTTAAATGCATTGACGTTCACCTATGATTACCTCCTACACTATATTTCAGAACATTTTCCATCTAGACATTATTATCACCGAGATCGGTTGTAGGGGTGAATAGAAGAGTGGCTGGACTGCCTTCTAACAGGAACACCGTGACAGAACTCTAAAGGAACTGTAGCACATTTTCCAGGACATCATTTAGAATCATTATCTATGCATCCGGCTGCTTTCAAGTAGAGTGAATTATAGTATCATAAATGTAATGGAAATGAAAGATGAAAAGTTTTAAAAGGCTTCTAAACCCAGCCAGTGAGTCTCAACACCAATAGTCAGTCATCAAGCCTGGGTTCAAATAATACTTATTTTCTTTGAAATACTTCAAGTAATAGATTGAGTCTGCTTGGATGGTCAGGGTTTGCATTTTTGGGGATTATTCCATTGGTTCCACTGCATCAGGCAGGCTCAATTACACAGTTAAAGTATGTAAAAGAATTTGAACCCAAGTTGTAGTTTTTTTCTTTACCCAACCAAATTGGCACTCCAGCAGGAAATCTCGCTCTCCGAGGCCAACATGAGTAAGGTCTTTAGATCAGGTTTAACACTCGCAAGGCCAGACAGTATTCCAGGGCGCATTCTCAGAGCATGCGCAGATCATCTGGCACGTATATTCACTGTCATTTTCAACCTCTCCTTTGTAAGGCTGGTTACGGCACATATCAAAGCCGTCATCCCAGACACCTTAGACCCACTCCAATTTGCATACCGCCCCAACAGATCCATAGACGACGCAATCTCAATTGTACTCCACACTGCCCTCACCCACCTATACTGTATAAGAGGAATACCTACAGTTGAAGTTGGAAATTTACATAAACTTAGGTTGGAGTCATTAAAAAAAAAACTTGTTTTTCAACCACTCCACAAATGACTTGTTAACAAACTATAGTTTTGGCAAGTCGGTTAGGACATCTACTTTGTGCATGACACAAGTAATTTTTACAACAATTGTTTACAGACAGATTATTTCACTTATAATTCACTGTATCATAATTCCAGTGGGACAGAAGTTTACATACACTAAGTTGACTGTGCCTTTAAACAGCTGGTAAAATTGCAGAAAATTATGTCATGGCTTCTGATAGGCTAATTGACATCATTTCAGTCAATTGGAGGTGTACCTGTGGATGTTGCATGACTTCCTTTATCCAATGGCTAAATGTAGGAGGAAACCCATCTTTCAGAGCCATTCAGGTTTGATAAATGCATGCAGTGCATTTAAAGCACTCAGGCTGACACACTAAATCCAATATGTTTACCTTATTTTCAGCACTCCTGCTGGGCTAGAATGGGGTTTGAAACATTAAGGAGAGCAAAGAACTATTCTTTGCCACCCAAATGACAGGGCAACCTGGACTGAATTTGCAATGTACAGAAATGTACTGCGTGGTGTGTCTATGAAATTGAAATAGAAAACATTCTTGACAGATGTAACACATTTCTTGGAAGATTTAATTCAATTAGCTATGATCAATTAGCTTTGATGATGTCCTTATGGCCCAGCACACAGTTTGACGTACATCTTTGTTTGTTAGGTCGGATCTGTATTTGTTGTCAGGTTGCTATGACATTGTAAGTCACTGATATACACTGCTCTAAAAAAATAAAGGGAACACTAAAATAACACATCCTAGATCTGAATGAATGAAATATTCTTATTAAATACTTTTTTCTTTACATAGTTGAATGTGCTGACAACAAAATCACACAAAAATTATCAATGGAAATCAAATTTATCAACCCATGGAGGTCGGGATTTGGAGTCACACTCAAAATTAAAGTGGAAAACCACACTACAGGCTGATCCAACTTTGATGTAATGTCCTTAAAACAAGTCAAAATGAGGCTCAGTAGTGTGTGTGGCCTCCACTTGCCTGTATGACCTCCCTACAACGCCTGGGCATGCTCCTGATGAGGTGGCGGATGGTCTCCTGAGGGGTCTCCTCCCAGACCTGGACTAAAGCATCCGCCAACTCCTGGACAGTCTGTGGTGCAACGTGGCGTTGGTGGATGGAGTGAGACATGATGTCCCAGATGTGCTCAATTGGATTCAGGTCTGGGGAACGGGCGGTCCATAGCATCAATGCCTTCCTCTTGCAGGAACTGCTGACACACTCCAGCCACATGAGGTCTAGCATTGTCTTGCATTAAGAGGAACCCAGGGCCAACCGCACCAGCATATGGTCTCACAAGGGGTCTGAGGAGCTCATCTCGGTACCTAATGGCAGTCAGGCTACCTCTGGCGAGCACATGGAGGACTGTGCGGCCCCACAAAGAAATGCCACCCCACACCTTGACTGACCCACCGCCAAATCGGTCATGCTGGAGGATGTTGCAGGCAGCAGAACGTTCTCCACGGCGTCTCCAGACTCTCACGTCTGTCACATGTGCGTGTGAACCTGCTTTCATCTGTGAAGAGCACAGGGCGCCAGTGGCGAATTTGCCAATCTTGGTGTTCTCTGGCAAATGCCAAACGTCCTGCACGGTGTTGGGCTGTAAGCACAACCCCCACCTGTTGAGGTCGGGCCCTCATACCACCCTCATGGAGTCTGTTTCTGACCGTTTGAGCAGACACATGCACATTTGTGGCCTGCTGGAGGTCATTTTGACGGGCTCTGGCAGTGCTCCTCCTTGCACAAATGCGGAGGTAGCGGTCCTGCTGCTGGGTTGTTGCCCTCCTACGGCCTCCTCCACGTCTCCTGATGTACTGGCCTCTCTCCTGGTAGCTTCTCCATGCTCTGGACACTACGCTAACAGACACAGCAAACCTTCTTGCCACAGCTCGCATTGATGTGCCATCCTGGATGAGCTGCACTACCTGAGCCACTTGTGTGGGTTGTAGACTCCGTCTCATGCTACCACTAGAGTGAAAGCACCGCCAGCATTCAAAAGTGACCAAAACATCAGCCAGGAAGCATAGGAACTGAGAAGTGGTCTGTGGTCACCACCTGCAGAACCACTCCTTTATTGGGGGTGTCTTGCTAATTGCCTATAATTTCCACCTTTTGTCTATTCCATTTGCACAACAGCATGTGAAATTTATTGTCAATCAGTGTTGCTTCCTAAGTGGACAGTTTGATTTCACAGAAGTGTGATTGACTTGGAGTTACATTGTGTTGTGTAAGTGTTCCCTTTATTTTTTTGAGCAGTGTATGTTTCACTTAGACCTGGATACCTTAATGGAGAGACACTAGACCCTATGTGTTTCTAAAATGTATTTCAAGTTTTAATGTCATGTGCACAGTGAACTACCTTTCTTGCATGCTCCAAACCCCCAAATGCAGTAATCAATATCAATGTAGCACTAAAAATAACATAAGGTAGAACAAAAACACACAAATAAAAATAAGAACATGAGAAAGTAAAAGCTATGTACTGTACAGGGTCAGTTCAAATACCATATAAACAATGTGCAGGGATACTGGAGTGATAGAGGTAGATATGTACAAGGGTAAGGTGACTAGGCATCAGGATATATGATGCGTAAATGATTGTATGGCCACGCGTGTGTTTTGGAGTCCTGTGAGTGTTCATACAGAGGGTTCAGAAATAAAACACGGGTCAACTCAGATAGTCCGTGTAGCCATTTTGTTAGCTATTTACCAGTCTTAAGGCTTGGGGATAGAAGCTGTTCAGGAGACTATTGGTGTCCAGACTTTTTTTAATCCCTTATTTATTATACTTTTTTTAATCCCCTTTTCTCCCCAAATTTGTGGTATCCAATTGGTAGTTACAGTCCTGTCCCATCGCTGCAACTCCCGTACGGACTCAGGAGAGGCAAAGGTCGAGAACCATGTGTCCTCCGAAACACAACCCAGCCAAGCCGCACTGCTTCTTGGCACAACACCCGCTTAACCCGGAAGCCAGCCCCACCAATGTGTCAGAGGAAACACCTGGCAACACCTGGCAACCGTGTCAGCGTCCATTGCGGCCGGCCATCCACAGGAGTTGCTAGTGCGCAATGGGACAGGAACATTCCTGCCGGCCAAACCCTCCCCTAACCCGGACAACGCTGGGCCAATTGTTCATCGCCCCATGCGTCTCCCGATCGTGGCTGGCTGCGACAGAGCCTGGACTCGAACCAGGATCTCTAGTGGCACAGATGGCACTGCGATGCGGTACCTTAGACCACTACGCCACTCGGGAAGCCCCGTTGGTGTCAGACTTGATGCACCGGTACTGCTTGCCATGCGGATGCAGAGAGAACAGTCTATGGCTTGGATGGCTGGAGTCTTTAATGATTTTCCGGGCCTTCCTTTCACACGCCTGATGTAGAGGTCCTGGATGGCAGGGAGCTCGGCCCTAGTGATGTACTGGGCTGTCCGCACCACCCTCTGTAGTACCATGCGATCGAGACCGGTGCTGTTGCCATACTAAGCAGTGATGCAGCCAAGATGCTCTCAATGGTGCAGCTGTAGAACTTCTGAGGATTTGAGGGTCCATGCCAAACGTTCTCAACCTCCTGAGGGGGAAGAGGCACTGTCGTGCCTTCTTCACAACTGTGCACGTGTGAGTGGACCCTTTTAATTCCTTAGTCATTTGGACACCGAGGAACTTGAAGCTCTCGACCTGCTCCACTGCAGCTCCGTTGATGTGGGTGGAGGGGGGGCGTGCTTGCTCCCCCCCTCCCCCCCTCCCCCCAGATCCATGATCAGCTCCTTGGTCTTACTGATGTTGAGGGAAAAGTTGTCCCGGCACCACACTGCCAGGTCACTGACCCCCTCCCTGTAGGTTGTGTCGTCGTAGGCTGTGTCATCGTCGTCGGTGATCAGGCCTACCACCCTCATGTTGTAAGCAAACTTGATAGTGTTGGAGTTGTGCATGGCCACACAGTTGTAGATGAACAGGGAGTACAGGAGGGGACTAAGCATGCACACATGTGGGGCCCCCGTGTTGCAGGTCATCGTGGCGGAGGGGATGTTGACAACCCTCACCACCTGGGGTTGGCCCATCAGGAAGTCCAGGATCCAGTTGCAGAGGGAGGTGTTCAGTCCAAGGGTCCTAAGCTTGGTGAAGAGCTTGGAGGGGACAATCGTGTTGAACGCTGAGCTGTAGTCAATGAACAGCCTTCTCACATACAGTTGAAGTTGGAAGTTTGCATACACCTTAGCCAAATACATTTTAACTAAGTTTTTCACAATTCCTGACATTTAATCCTGGTTAAAATTCCCTGTCTTAGGTCAGTTAGGATCACCACTTTATTTTAAGAATGTGACATTTCAGAATAACAGTAAAGATCATTATTATTATTATTATTTTTATTTTATTTTATATTAACCCCTTTTCTCCCCAATTTTCGTGGTATCCAATCGCTAGTAATTACTATCTTGTCTCATCGCTACAACTCCTGTACGGGCTCGGGAGAGACGAAGGTCGAAAGCCATGCGTCCTCCGAAGCACAACCCAACCAAGCCGCACTGCAAGGATATCCCTACCGGCCAAACCCTCCCTAACCCGGACGACGCTAGCCCAATTGTGCGTCGCCCCACGGACCTCCCGGTCACGGCCGGCTGCGACAGAGCCTGGGTGCGAGGCCCCCAGAATTATTTATTTCGGCTTTTATTTATTTCATCACATTCCCAGTGGGTCAGAAGTTTGCACACACTCAATTAGTATTTGGTAGCATTGCCTTTAAATTGTTTAACTTGGGTCAAACTTTTCGGGTTGCCTTCCACAAGCTTCCCACAATAAGTTGGGTGAATTTTAGCCCATTCCTCCTGACAGAGCTGGTGTAACTGAGTCAGGTTTGTAGGCCTCTTTGCTCTCACGCTTTTTAAGTTCCGCCCACAAATGTTCTATAGGATTGAGGTCAGGGCTTTGTGATGGCCACTCCAATACCTTGACTTTGTTGTCCTTAAGCCATTGTGCCACAACTTTGGAAGTATGCTTGCGGTCATTGTCTATTTGGAAGACCCATTTGCGACCAATCTTTTACTTCCTGACTGATATCTTGATGTTGCTTCAATATATCCACATCATTTTCCTCATGTTACCATCTATTTAGTGATGTGCACCAGTCCCTCCTGCAGCAAAGCACCCCCACAACATGATGCTGCCACCCCCGTGCTTCACGGTTGGGATGGTGTTCTTCGGCTTGCAAGCTTCCCCCTTTTTCCTCCAAACATAACAATGGTCATTATGGCCAAACAGTTCTATTTTTGTTTCATCAGACCAGAGGACATTTCTCCAAAAAGTACGATCTTTGTCCCCATAGTGCAGTTGCAAACCATAGTCTGGCTTTTTTATGGCGGTTTTAGAGCAGTGGCTTCTTCCTTGCTGGGCAGCCTTTCAAGCTATATTGACACAGGACTCGTTTTACTGTGGATATAGATACTTTTGTACCCGTTTCCTCCAGCCTCTTCACAAGGTCCTTTGCTGTTGTTCTGGGATTGATTTGCACTTTTCGCACCGAAGTACGTTCATCTCTAGGCGACAGAACGCGTCTCCTTACTGAGCGGTATGATGGCTGCGTGTTCCCATGGTGTTTATACTTGCATACTATTGTTTGCACAGATGAATGTGGTACCTTCAGGCATTTGTAAATTGCTCCTAAGGATGAGCCAGACTTGTAGAGGTCCACAATTGTTCTTCTGAGGTCTTGGCTGATTTCCCATGATGTCAAGCAAAGAGGCACTGAGTTTGAAGGCAAGCCTTGAAATACATCCACAGGTACACCTCCAATTGACTCAAATGATGTCAATTAGCCTATCAGAAGCATCTAAAGCAGGGGTGTCAAACTCATTTCGCATCGTGGGCCACATACGGCCTAGGGAGATGTCAAGTGGGCCGGACCATTAAAATTATACCATACTCTGCTATAAATAACCAAAATATGTCTTTCCTTTGTTTTGGTGTAAAGAAGCACAAGAACATTAGGAAAATATTGAAATTTAATGAACTATCCTTTTACAAAACATTTCATGAAACACCTCATATTTCCTTAGACAAATGTGCAATTTACTTTTTTCATTCACAAATATGCATTGCAACTGATCCCACTGATTGTACAAAGGCACAAAACTTTAATTGGTACTGAAAAATATAGTAATGCACTTTAAGATTAAATGAGATTTTTAAAACCACTTACACATACGCATATAAAATCTAAATGTAATCCCTGCGTACACCTTACAAACTAAGGAGAGTGATTTTAAATGTGTAATGAAGAAAGTGTTCGCCTGTCCTGTAAATCTGTAAACTTCATACATGAAACATACATACACATACAATACATACTGAAAATTTATGGAGTTGTATGAACAGTAGAATTCCATCACACAACTTTTGTTTTGAAGCTGCTGACTAACATTAAAGTGCACATTTTTTAAATCACCACAGTAAGGATTCATCTTCACAGAGCTGTATTCTTTCAATGCAAACAGTATCTAAGGCAGCATTTTAAAGGTGTTAGTCTAGTCTGGACTTGTATTTGTTCCTGAAACTTGGCATCTTTTGGCCTGTACAAGTGCATCAACACCAGGTGTCATGTCCTGACTAGCTGTCACTTTCAGAATGTCATTTAAGTGCTTGTTTGTGAGCCTTGAACGCACAAACAAGCCAGTCCACTCTTGAGCCAGTCCACTCCAACTCTGTCCAATGCAGCAACGACAGAGCCGAAAATGTCCTCGGCTGTTGTGGTGTCCATCATTGGCACCAACTCAAGAAACTCTTCAGTAACAGTCAATGTCTCATCAACTCCTCGAATAAATATGGCCAGTTGGGCCACGTCTGTGATGTCAGTGCTCTCGTCAATTGCCACGGAAAATGCAATAAATGACTTGACTCTCTGTTTCAATTTACTGTCTAAATCTGCCGATAGTTCCGAAATCCTCTCTGCTCTAGTATTCCTCGTCAGGCTAATATTGGCAAAAGCTTGTCGCTTCTCGGGACATACAAGTTCAGCCGCCTTCATCATGCATCGTTTAACAAAGTCACCGTCGGAATACGGCTTCGATGCTAATGCTATTTCGCTAGCAATTAGGTAGCTGGCTTTTACCGCTGCTTCACTGACTTCTCGGCTCTGGATGAAAGTTGACTGCTGTTTCCTCAGACCCGCCAGCAATTCGTTAATCTTATCTCTTCTCAGTTGTCCTTGCAAGCCGTCATATTTTTCGCTGTGATGAGTCTCGTAATGGCGTCGAATATTATATTCCTTCAATACCGAAACTTGTTGCAAACACACCAAGCACGAAGGTTTTCCGTGCATCTCTGTAAATAAATAGGACGTGGTCCATTTTTCTTTGAACATTCTACACTCCTTATCTACTTTTCTCCGTTTGGATAACGACATTTTGGCTAATGAGGGTGTAGCGGAGAGGTAGAGACCAAGGTATTAACAACGTCGTAACAAGCAGCAGATGGCGCATTGATACCGTCTGCTGTTTTCAGTCTGTCTCAGTGATGCGGCTTGTCTTCTACTCTGATGGAAAGAGTGCGCCCCTTAGCGGATAATCCATGAATTGCAGCGAATTAAAAATATTAATTCCATGTCTTTTATGCATTTTTTCCACTTTCAAATTATCCTGCGGGCCTGATCGAACCTCCTTGGGGGCCGGTTCCGGCCCGCGGGCCGTATGTTTGACACCCCTGATCTAAAGCAATGATATAATTTTCTGCAATTTTCCAAGCTGTTTAAAGGCACAGTCAACTTAGTGTATGTACACTTCTGACCCACTGGAATTGTGATACAGTGAATTATAAGTGAAGTAATCTGTCTGTGCATAATTTTTCCAACAATTGTTTACAAAGTAGATGTCCTAACCGACTTGCCAAAACTATAGTTTGTTAACAAGAAATTTGTGGAGTGGTTGAAAAACAAGTTTTAATGACTCCAACCTAAGTGTATGTAAACTTCCGACTTCAACTGTATATAACTCAAAATCTTTATAATACCTGCTTTAAGTCTGGTTTTGGGGTGGTGCTCTGCTGGAGCATTGGGATAGGTTTAATCTGGTACGGGATCAGTGTGTGTTCTGTTAGAGCATGGGGGGTTGGGGTGGGTTTGATCTGGTACGGGATCAGTGTATGTTTTTCCCTCTACCTGTTCTGTCTTATCTGTATAATTATAAAAAATGCAACAAAAAATTACAAAAAACTAAATTGCTCCTGCTTTATCTTGCCAGATTATTGATTCATACCGATCCACTACTGAGCACACATTCTTCATGCTGGGAAATGGTTCAATATTGGAGGAAAACGCCTCCAGAGTGGCGCAGCGGTCTAAGGCAATGCAGCACTCTAGCGACTCCTGTGGCGGGCCGGGGGTATGCACGCTGACAAGGTCGCCAGGTGTATGGTGTTTCCTTTGACACATTGGTGAGCCGGACTTCCAGGTTAAGTGGGCATTGTGTCAAGAATCAGTGCGGCTTGGCGGGGTCGTGTTTCGGTGGACGCACGGATCTCGACCTTCACCTCTCCCGAATCCGCAAGGGAGTTGCAATGATGGGACAATTGGACACCATGAAATTGGGGAGAAAAAAAAGGGGTAACCCCCAAAAATATATATATAAAAAACAGAGGAAAACACAGTTAATCACATAAAACGGTAATAGGGCGAGTCAAGTGAGATGTTGAGCAGACATTCAGTTCCTGGCCCCGGTTGAGTCAGCAAGCAGACAAAATACCGTCAGTGCTGCAAAACCAAATTGACCAGTGGCGTACCAGAAACAGTGACTGGGTGACTAACCACTTGAAATCAGGTCATGACGTTGGAGAAAAATGAATATGGTAAAGGACACTGTGTTCATATGTTCCATAAGGAAAGCACTACATATCCCAAAGAGAATGGTAGTCAAACAAATGTGTTTGTGAAATGAACTTGGATTGATTTAGGTTAGGATCAAGAAAGTATGGTAGATTATTCTGTAAACTTTAAATCTCTAAAACATGAATAGCCAAAATGCAATAACACACAAACAAGCAAACCCTGGAAATAGCATGCAAGATTCAGAGACTGATAAAATGAACAGTCACTCCATGCATTATTTCCCATTAGAATTAGAAACACAAAAGTGGCACCACACCAAATAGGACAGATAGATACTAACCATCTCATGATGAGAAAACCAGGAAAGAAGAACATGTCATCTTAATGAGAAAAAACAACCCATTTCACTCAATAAATAATGCATGGGGATTATTTATGCCTCTAACAACAAGCAGGTCTCTGTAAAGTGAGGAGAGCATTTGTTTCAGCACTAAGGACGTCCATAGATTTATTTACGCTGCGTGCACATTAGGCCACACTCATTTGAAATCCCAATGTGCAGCCGTGTGTATTACTTGATACCCAAGTGGAGGAAACTTCAGTAATTTTCAAAGTGAAAGCTAAAGTTTTAAATCTCTGGAATGACAATGAAATCCCTCCCACCTATCTGAAAGGCTGATTTCAGTGTTGTTGATGTCCTTCGGTGGTACATCCATGACACGCACAGAGCTGCTAAAGAAGAAGTCCAGTTAAACCCAACGGCTCTGCGAACGGGCAGGATGCCTGTCCAGGCAGACACACTGGAGCAGACTGGCATGTTAAATGGTGGAAACTATTTTGATAGTAGCAGCCAAGGCTCTGTGAATTTTGAATGAGACCCATGATGGATGACTAGCTAGATATGCCTGGAATTGATCAGTGTTTTCACGTATTCTTTATGACATCACAATAGGAATAGGCAAATTCATATATAGTACGGTGACGTAAGTCATGAAAAAAGTATTATTATGCATTATTGTAATGCCATTACAAATGTCTTATATATTGCTTCTGTCCGTCTTTTCTTACACTTTAAATCCCCGCCCCCATTGCCCCACAGGAGGCCTTATGCCGCTTGCCAGGCCGAATTTGTTCTTAATTGACTTGACTGGTAAAAGAAAAAAATACAATGGCTGGGAATACTCAAATACAGATACAGTACCATTCAAGTTTGGACACACCTACTCATTCAAAGGTTTTTCTTTAAGACATGAAAAATATGAAATAACACATATGGAATCATGTAGTAACCAAAAAGAGTCTAAAAATCTGATTTATTTTAAAACATAAGTGTTTGAGATTCTTCAAAGTAGCCACCATTTGCCTTGATGACAGCTTTGTACACGCTTGGCATCCTCTCAACCAGCTTCACCTGGAATGCTTTTCCAACAATCTTGAAGCAGTTCCCACATATGCTAAGCACTTTTTGGCTGCTTTTCCTTGACTCTGCTGTCCAACTCATCCCAACCCATCTCAATTGGATTGAGGTCGGGTGATTGTGGAGGCCAGGTCCTCTGATGCAGCACTCTATCATTCTCCTTCTTGGTCAAATAGCTCTTACACAGACTGGAGATGTGTTGGGTCATTGTCCTGTTGAAAAACAAATTATATTCCCACTAAGCCCAAACCAGATGGAATGGCGTGTCGCTGCAGAATTCTGTGGTAGCCATGCTGGTTAAGTGTCCCTTGAAGTGTCCCAGTGTCAACAGCAAAGCACCCCCACACCATCACACCTCCTCCTCTATGCTTTACAGTGGAAACTACACATGCAGAGATCATCCGTTCACCTACTCTGCGTTTCACAAAGACACGGCGGTTGTAAGCAAAAATCTCAAATTTGGATTTCCACTGGTTTAATGTCCATTGCTTGTGTTTCCTGGCCCAAATCTCTTCTTATGATTGGTGTCCTTTAGTGGTGGTTTCTTTGCAGCAATTCGACCATGAAGGCCTGATTCACACAGTCTCCTCTGAACAGTTGATGTTGAGATGTGTCTGTTACTTGAACTCTGAAGCATTTACTTCGACTGCAATTTCTGAGGCTGGTAACTCTAATGAACTTATCCTCTGCAGCAGAGCCATCTCTGGGTCTTCCTTACCTGTGGTCCTCATAGGAGCCAATTTCATCATAGCACTTGATGTTTTTTGCAACTGCACTTGAAGATACTTTCAAAGTTCTTGACATTTTCTAAATTGACTGGCCTTCATGTCTTAAAGCAATGATGGATTGTAATTTCTCTTTGCTCATTTGAGCTGTTCTTGCCATAATATGGACCCTGGTATTTTACCAAATAGGGCTATCTTCTGTATACCACCCCTACCTTTTCACAACACAACTGACTGGCTCAAACACAATAAGGAAAGAAATTCCACAAATTTACTTTTAACAAGGCACACCTGTTAATTTAAATGCATTCCAGGTGACTACCTCATGAAGCTGGTTGAGAGAATGCCAAGTGTGCAAAGCTGTCATCAAGGCAAAAGGTGGCTACTTTGAAGAATCTCAAAGATTTGTTTAGCACTTTCTTGGTTACTATATGATTCCATATGTGCTATTTCATAGTTCTGATGTCTTCACACTATTATTCTGCAATGTAGAAAATAGTAAAAAGAAAAGAAAAAGACTTGAATGATTAAGTGTGTCCAAACATTTGACTGGTACTGTATATATGGGGATAAATTCCAGAAATAAAATGTAAGAATCTCACAGCCTCGGCCTGAGACTGGATTTAGTATGTTTCAGCCCTGGAGTTTCATTGAGTTATATTACTGCTGTCAGTGGCTTAGACAATCCATTAATTCAGACTCCAGATGCTGGCAGAAGTTTGAGCCTGTTTGGTTACTGTATAGAATATGACCCAGGTAGAGTGTCTTGGATGCTACTGACTGAAGGTCTGCCAGAAATAGTTAACAGTCATCATTCCTTTATAGGGCACTGGGTGAATACTGACTGCACTGGTAATTAGTAGCCAAAAATACATGTTTGACAAACTGTTCTTATGCCCCTTGATTCATTATACAGTTTAGGTGACATTAAAACAAACATTTGATGGGGACTTCCATGTATAACGTCTTGTACGAAGTAAATAAACAAAAAGTCTAGTTCTCCCACTGCATTATCAGGAGCAGTGGATTCCATAGATATATTTTAATCAAAGGTCTACCAGTAAATGAGACCAGTAACCCTTTTCTAGGTCCATCACCATCCGGAAACTACATTATTTAGTTTCAAGTCTGCCACTACACAGCCTTGGATCAATATGTACCTCGTCAACAGACATTCAATACCAGCTGTTAGACAAGTACAGCAATGCACAATATGATTGCATCTAATTGGCTACAGGAATCTTTGGATTAACCTAAAGTTGTGAGGTAGAATATCATTGCAATAATGCATTAGTTGATGGTAGACACTAATAGCTTAATACACCTTGTATTGCAGTGTGCGCAGTTTGACAATCGGGTATAGGACAATTTGACATTACTCATGCGAGACAGGAAAAAGGAGCTCAAACAGTATACTAGAGCCTACAATGTAAAACATCTGCCGCTGTGCCCTTGAGCAAGCATACCACACTGCATCCCACTGCTGGCTTGCCTCTGAAGCTAAGCAGGATTGGTCATGGTCAGTCTTTGAATGGGAGACCAGATACTGCTGGAAGTTGTGTAGGAAGCACTCTTTCCTCTGGTCTAAAAAGATATATCCCATTGGCCTGTGTAGGGTGCCGTCTTCGGATGGGACGTTAAACAGGTGTCCTGACTGTCTGTGATCACTAAAGATCCCATGGCACTTATTGTAAGAGTAGGGGCATTAACCCCGGTCTCCTGGCTGTATTCCCAATATGGCCTTCCTATCATCATCGCTACCTAATCATCCCCAGCTTCCAATTAGCTCATTCATCACCCCCCATCCCCTGCAACTATTCCCCAGGTTGTTGCTGTAGATGAGAATGTGTTCTCAGTCAACTTACCTGGTAAAATAAGAGTCAAATAAATAAAAGCAAGGCACTTAACCCTAATTGCTCCAGGGGCGCTGTACAATGGTGACCCTGGACGTAACACCAACTCCCTGAGGGTGTCTCCGGGGGAGTTGGGATATGCAAGAAACACAGTTCCATTACACTCGTGTGTAAAATAACAAATATAAGCACCCCTCAAATTATTATTATTAGTCTGAAAAGTATAAAAAGGACTTCAGCACACTTGAAGTGAAAGAGCTGTAGAGAGATGTTATCACAGAACATTATGTTCACTAAGCTCTACCATGGCATGGCAACATTTCATCATGAACAGAACCCCAATCATTCTAAAACAGCATTCCATGCATAATCCTAGACAATTAATGCTAAGACAGCAGGAGCCAATGGGATCAGACATGGCAAGATACAGTAGGTCCTGAAATAGACCAAGTTAACAGCAGGGAAATGTAGCACTGGTCAACAGTGGCTCCAAATGCTGACAGTTTACAAAGAGTCATAAGGAAGGAAGCAGCACCATGTCGATCATTATGAACTCCTCTCTGGCACACTGCAGCCCTTATCTGGGAAAATGTCTGACGCAGCACAGAAGTTTATCCTGCACACAGGATATTCATTTGATTAAATATTCTGTTTACAAGGCCTATGTGCCCTAATCCAAAAATTAATACAATTTTCCCCCTGAAGCAGACTTCCTGAATACAAGCAATACAAGATCCCTGCCTCATAAAGGTCTTGGCCTATGACACATACAAAATTGTATATATATTAATGCCAGATTTGGAGAAATATGATTCCCATAATTGACATTAATGTCTTGATCGAAGTCATACATTTTCTCTACACCACACTGACTTAGCTTACTAGGCAAAGGGGATAGGTTCCACTCTGAATGAGCACAGTGGATTTCTCTCTTCCTCAAACAAACCCATCGCTCAAGATAGATTATTTCTCACACAATGCTTTCAGATGTGCCCTGTCATCGATGCAGCCCAACAGAAGGCCATCTATGTGGACACCTGTTCATCGAACATCTCATTTCAAAATCATGGGCATTAATATGAAGTTAGTCCCCCCTTTGCTGCAATAACAGACTCTACTCTCCTAGGAAAGCTTTCCACTAGATGTTGGAACATTGCTGCTGGGACTTGCTTCCATTCAGCCGCTAGAGAATTAGTGAGGTCGGGCACGGATGTTGGGCGATTAGACCTGGCTTGCAACCGGCGTTCCATTTCATCCCAAAGGTGTTCGATAGGGTTGAGGTCAGGGCTCTGTGCAGGCCAGTCAAGTTCTTCCACACCGATCTCGACAAACCATTTCTGACCTTGCTTTGTGCACGGGGGTAATGTCATGCTGAAACAGGAAAGGGCCTTCCCCAAACTGTTGCCACAAAGTTGGAAGCACAGAATCGTCTAGAATGTCATTGTATGCTGTAGCGTTGAGATTTCCCTTCACTGGAACTAAGGAATATAGGCTGAACCATGAAAAACAGCCCCAGACCATTATTCCTCCTCCACCAAACTTTACACTATGCATTGGGGCAGGTAGCGTTCCCATGGCATCCACCTAACCCAGATTTGTCTGCCAGATGGTGAAGCAAGATTCATTTTTATTTATTAAATATTTTATTTAACCTTTATTTAACTAGGCAAGTTAGTTAATAACAAATCAAATTCTTACTTACAATGGCGGCCTACCAAAAGGCAAAGGGCCTCCTGTAGGGACAGGGGCTGGGATTTAAATAAAAAACTTTTTTTAATATATAAAAATAAAGGACAAAACAAAAATCACAACAAGAGAGACAACACAACACTACATAGAGACCTAAGACAACAACACAGCAAGGCAGCAACACATGACAACACAGCATGGTAGAAACAAAACATGGTAGCAGCACAAAACATGGTACAAACATCATTGGGCACAGACAACAGCACAAAGTGCAAGAAGGTAGAAACAACAATACATCACACAAAGCAGCCACAACTGTTAAGAGTGTCCATGATTGAGCCTTTGAAGAGATTTGCGATAAAACTGTCCAGTTTGAGTGTTTGTTGCAGCTCGTTCCAGTCGCTAACTGCAGCGAACTGAAAAGACGAGTGACCCAGAGATGTGTGTGCTTTGGGGACCTTTAACAGAATGTGACTGGCTGAACGGGTATTGTATGTGGAGGATGAGGGCTGCAGTAGATATCTCAGATAGGAGGGAATGAGGCCTAAGAGGGTTTTATAAATAAGCATCAACCAGTGGGTCTTGTGACAGGTATACAGAGATGACCAGTTTACAGAGGAGTACAGAGTGCAGTGATGTGTCCTATAAGGAGCATTGGTGGCAAATCTGAAGGCCGAATGGTAAAGAACATCAAGCCGCTCGAGAGCACCCTTACCTGCCGATCTATAGATTACGTCTCTGTAATCTAGCATGGGCAGGGTGGTCATCTGAATCAGGGTTAGTTTGGCAGCTGGGGTGAAAGAGGAGTGATTACGATAGAGGAAACCAAGTCTAGATTAAACTTTAGCCTGCAGCTTTGATATGTGCTGAGAAGGACAGTGTACCGTCTAGCCATACTCCCAAATACTTGTACGCGGTGACTACCTCAAGTTCTAAACCCTCAGAGTTAGTAATCACACCTGTGGGGAGAGGGGCATTATTCTTACCAAACCACATGACCTTTGTTTTGAAGGTGTTCAGAACAAGGTTAAGGGTAGAGAAAGCTTGTTGGACACTAAGAAAGATTTGTTGTAGAGCATTTAACACAAAATCCGGGGAGGGGCCAGCTGAGTATAAGACTGTATCATCTGCATATAAATGGATGAGAGAGCTTCCTACTGCCTGAGCTATATTGTTGATATAAATTGAGAAGAGCTTGGGGCCTAGGATTGAACCTTAGGTACTCCCTTGGTGACAGGCAGTGGCTGAGACAGCAGATTTTCTGACTTTATACACTGTACTCTTTGAGAGAGGTAGTTAGCAAACCAGGCCAAAAGCTTTGACCAGGTTAATAAAAATAGCAGCACAATATTATAACAAACCAGGCCAAAGACAGCCCACAAGAATGGAATAGTCTACCATATCAAATGCTTTGGCCAAGTCAATAAAAAATCAAAAAATTGCCTCAAAACATTGCATAGAATCAAGGGCAAAGTCGACATCATTGAGGACCTTTAAAGTTGCAGTGACACATCCATAACCTGAGCGGAAACCAGATAGCAATAATATAGACATCAAGAAAGCCAGTCAGTTGATTATTGACACGTTTTTCCAACACTTCTGATAAACAGGGCAAAATAGAAATGGTCCTATAACAGTTAGGATCAGCTGGATCTCCCCCTTTAAATAAAGGACAAACCGGGGCTGCCTTCCAAGCAATGGGAACCTCCCCAGAAAGGAGAGACATGTTAAAAAGGTTGGCGAGAGGCTTGATGATGATAGGGGCAGCAACCTTAAAAAAGGGTCTAAACCATCTGACCCAGATGTTTTTTGGGGGTCAAGTTTCAGGACCTCCTTTAGCAACTCGGACTCAGTGACTGCCTGCAAGGAGAAACTTTGTAGCAGGGCAGGGAAAAAAAGAGAGAGAAGCATCGGGGATAGTCGCATTAGAAGGGGTGGAGGATGAGGAAATGTTGGATGGGCAAGGAGGCATGGCTGAGTCAAATAGGAATCCCGACTGTCAGACACAACCATATCATCACCTTTAAGGGACATGGGCAGCTGTAAGGAGGAGCGTTTATTTTCCAGGTCTTTAACCGTTTTCCAGAACTTCTTGGGGTTAGACCCACAGAGAGAGAACTGCTCCTTAAAGTAACTAACTTTGGCCTTCCGGATAGCCTGAGTGGACTTATTTCTCATTTGCCTGAACGAGAGCCAGTCAGCTTGAGTATGCGTGTGACGAGCCTTTCGCCAAATGCGATTCTTGAGGTGGAGTAACTCTGCAAGATCACGGTCGAACCAGGGGCTGAACTTGTTTTTAATTGTCATTTTCTTTATGGGGGCGTGTTTGTTGACAATACCACTGAAAATATTAAAAAAGAAGCTTGATCCTCTTTGACAGAGGGGATCAAGCGGATTCTATACCATTTTACAGAGGCCAGTTCATGAAGGAAGGCTTGCTCATTAAAGTTTTTTTAGCAAGCGTCTATGACAAATCAGGACAGGTCATTTCACTGAGCAGCCATTACGAACACAGGCTGTAAAACAGTGTTCATTAAAAGGTCATTACAGAAAACACCAGACTGATACCTATCAGGATTATTTGTGAGGATAACATCGAGGAGAGTGGCCTTTTCTGGGTGTTTGGAGTCATACCTTGTGGGATTGGTAATAATCTGAGAAAGATTTAGGGAGTCCCATTGCTTTAGGACTTGGTCAGGTGGATTAAGCATGTCCCAGTTTAGGTAACCTAACAGGACAAATTCAGACTTTGTGTAAGGAGCCAGGAGAGAGCTTAGAGCAGGTAGGGTACAGGCCGGTGCTGATGGAGGACGATAGCACCCAGCAACAGTCAACAAAGAGCTATTTGAAAGTTTAATACTTAAAACCAGCAAATCAAATTGTTTGGGGACAGACTTGGGGGAGACAACCAAGCACTGAAGGTGTTCCTTGGTAAAGATTGCCACTCCCCCACCTTTGGAAGGTCTGTCTTGCCGAAAAAGGTTATAACCAGAAAGGTTAACATCAGTATTCAAAACACTCTTCCTTAACCACATCTCAATAATGACCAGCACATCTGGATTGGAGCTGTGAACTCACACTTCCAATTGATACATTTTAGGTAATAAGCTTCGTGTTAACGTGCAGAAAACCCAGGCTTTTACGAGAGCAGAAATCAGTGAAGCAGATATCAGAGCACAAGTGAGAATTGGAGCTAACAACAGTAGATGGGCCTGGGTGTACATGCACATTTCCAGATATCATCAACAGTAATACAATCAGGGAGAGCTCTGCAGTGCTGATTTATGACATCTGATTGTGCATCAGATGACAACAAGATCATATTGTACAGCAATTTCATCAGGTAAAATTAATACAAAGCCGGCGAGAGGTGGTTAGAATAGGATGGGAGTCCAAAAGTCTGTGTAACCAATAGTCAGAGTCTCGAGTGTGGGAACAAACAATCTGTTACATGGTTGGATAAAGAAAGTTTGTAGTCAACAAAGCATGCAGGAGTCATGAGGCAAATAGCAAAATAGCAAGATGCACAAGATTAAAAAAAAGATTTAACGACTTGGGGCGAGCCAAGTAAGTTCTGAGTCACTCGCCCCAACAGTGCCTGTGTGCTGGAGGCAAGTGAAAGCTTTGAGGTGGGGGGGGTTACTTGTACCAGACGGGGAGACAACCAGGGCAGATGGTGACCAGATCGCCAGGTGGAATCCAAGCAGCAGTGCAGCAGGCAAATGGAATAAGTGTCACACCCACTTGGGAGAAGCTTTTATTTCTGGAGGCAGATTTCTTGTAGAAAATGCCAGTGGACGGCCCTGAACAGCAGGAGGGGGCTTCGAGGCCTCTGGATTTGGGTGGGGTATTTGTTGGGCTCAAAGGCATCGACACATCTCGCTTCACACGTCAGTGCTAATTGAAGTTGTAGCTCTTTGTCCTAGCAAGCTTTGTAGCCTTAGCATTCAGTCCTTATAAAGTAAAATATATCATTGTATTATATTTTTCTTCTTGACTTTTGAAAGTAAAAAAATTGCTTCAGACTAAGCATTACTCACTCAGTTCCAGGTTGGATGGTGTTTTGTTTATTTGTTTGCCAGAGCATTTACTGTCAACACTCCAGAGAATGCGTTTCCACTGCTCCAGAGTTCAATGGCGGTGAACTTTACACCACTCCAGCCGATGCTTGGCATTGTGCATGGTGATCTTAGGCTGGTGTGCGGCTGCTCGGCCATGGAAACCCATTTCCTGAAGCTCCCAACAAACAGTTATTGTGCTTATGTTGCTTCCAGAGGTCGTTTGGAACTCGGTAGTTGGTATTGCAGCCAAGGACAGATGATTTTTACACACTATGCACTTCAGCACTCTGCGGTCCAGATCTGTGAACTTGTGTGGCCTACCACATCGCAGCTGAGCCATTGTTGCTCCTAGACACTTCACAATAACAGCACTTACAGGGCACCTCTAGCAGGGCAGAAATTTGACAAACTTGACTTGTTGGAATGTTGGCATCCTATGACATTGCCACTTTGAAAGTCACTGAGCTCTTCAGTAAGGCCATTCTACTGCCAATGTTTGTCTATGGAGATCGCATGGCTGCGTGCTTGATTTTATACACCCGTCAGCAATGGGTGTGACTGACATAGCCGAATCCACTATTTTGAAGGGGTGTCTACATACTTTTGTATATATAGTGTACTTGATTGACAGTGTATAGACAGTGTAACGTTATCTGGATTTAGGATTAAATGCATAGAAATAGAATGAATAGAACGGACAGATCATTGACTTAAATGGGGATTACCATTCCATTCATTCATTCCCTCTCTTTCCATTTGATCCTATCCGATCCTAGGTGAAATCCATAAAGATAACTTTTGAAAAACTGGGCTATGGGAATTGAGAGATTGTTATGGCTGGAGGATATCTCACCTGCAGTTCTTGTTACAGTTCTCCTCTGTTATACCGTCTTCATCCTCTCCCCAGACATCCACCGCTGAGAAGATCAAGGCCACCAGCACGGCGAAACAGCACACCAACGCAAAGATTACGATGCATTTCTGCTGAGACTGTAAGAGAGAGCAACACATTGATTGTTGGACATTTTTATTCACCTAGAGGGTCAGTGCCCAAACCTTGCTCTCACCCTGGCTGCTTTATTGCACTGCACAGCAAATCATACATGATAGCAGCACGTTCCCAAAGGAAGTCAACGCAAACATTTACATACTGTTCATGGTCAGGATCAGCCATATGGGGGAGAGAAGCCAACAGGGAACCCAGTAAAGAGGCATTTTTTGCTGATAACTTGGCATATTTGGGCTGGATCCATATGGCTGCATATGGTGAAAATATGACCCTTATTTGTAAGGATAATAATTGGAAAAGGGAGAACAAAGTATTTGCAGGGGAGGCCATGGCTGGTGGTACAGTGATCTACTGAAAACAGTTAGATTTGGCTCCAAATCAATAATTTATAAAAAAGTACTTCTGGAGGGCTTGTCAAAATCAAAAGGGGCACTTGGACCTTGGCCAACCCTGTGAGATTGTAATGGTAATATATAATATAGAGTATGTCACCCCAACACGGTTTACTAGTCTCTGGGTCCTTTAGAAAGGAATTGTGCGTATACTGCAGGACAACATCAATAACAGTAAGTTTTGCTCTTGTTTTCCTCGTGTTTTGTGGACCCCAGGAAGAATAGTTGCTGCTTCGGCAAAAGCTAATGGGGATCTGACTATACCAATAAACCAAAGTAGCCTAATGAAGGCAACTTACATTTTATAAAATAAAATATTCTAGTGGAAACTGTGTTGACAATATTATGTTGGCAAACACTGTGCCCTTTATTACTAATATGGACAGTATGTTCATTAGCAATGTTACCCCTCGTGTGTATCAGTTCTTCTGTGCAACTGAATGATCTTATGTGCTCTCAGTACATTTACTGTGATACGGCTGACGGATTCCGAGGTCATCTTTAATGTAACTCTGATGATGTGAGACCTCTAAAGTATTTTCACTCCGCCAATTATGATCCTCAAAAAAGTGGCACCATTTGATCTACACCACGTGTCCATAGAAAGATACGCCAACTTTGAACTGGGGAAATGTGGATTTAGAATTAATACATTCAAAAGCGAATTATACATTGTTGCTCAGAATTTCAAATGTCCTTCTCTTTTGCTCTATCAAGCTAATCATGTTTATCATATTGCCATGGGGGAACTTAAACTTATGATAAGACTAACATTCAGTTACTGATCCACCCAAACATAACAATCAAAGGAAAGCAGGAAACGAATGTGGTTGCTATAATTCATTTGTTACTATGGTATTACATGACATAATAATTAGAGACTAATCTAGTCCCATACTGAAGGGTGTTTATATTGTGTTCTGTCTGATTGCTTATCTCAGTGGGGTACTCACTTGGTTATAATGAGAACATTTTGGATAATCATTATATTCCAGTGACATTATCTTCAGATATACAATGCCTTGCAAAAGTATTCATCCCCCTTGGTGTTTTTCCTATTTTGTTGCATTACGACCAGTAATTTAAAATAATTTTTATTTGGATTTCATGTAATGGACATACACAAAATAGTCCAAATTGGTGAAAAAAAAAAAAAAAACATGTTTCAAACAAATTCTACAAAATAAAAAATGGAAAAGTATGTATTCACCCCCTTTGCTATGAAGCCCCTAAATAAGATCTGGTGCAACCAATTACCTTCAGAAGTCACATCATTAGTTAAATAAATAAACCTGTGTGCAATCTAAGTATCACATGATCTCAATATATACACTGCTCAAAAAAATAAAGGGAACACTTAAACAACACAATGTAACTCCAAGTCAATCACACTTCTGTGAAATCAAACTGTCCACTTAGGAAGCAACACCGATTGACAATACATTTCACATGCTGTTGTGCAAATGGAATAGACATCAGGTGGAAATTATAGGCAATTAGCAAGACACCCCCAAAAAAGGAATGGTTCTGCAGGTGGTGACCACAGACCACTTCTCAGTTCCTATGCTTCCTGGCCGATGTTTTGGTCACTTTTGAATGCTGGCGGTGCTTTCACTCTAGTGGTAGCATGAGACGGAGTCTACAACCCACACAAGTGGCTCAGGTAGTGCAGCTCATCCAGGATGGCACATCAATGCGAGCTGTGGCAAGAAGGTTTGCTGTGTCTGTCAGCGTAGTGTCCAGAGCATGAAGGCGCTACCAGGAGACAGGCCAGTACATCAGGAGACGTGGAGGAGGCCGTAGGAGGGCAACAACCCAGCAGCGGGACAAAGTAGAGTTGCAATTAAACGTGTTAACCCTCGCAAGGCTGCAGGCCCAGACGGCATCCCCAGCCGCGTCCTCAGAGCATGCGCAGACCAGCTGGCTGGTGTGTTTACGGACATATTTAATCAATCCTTATCCCAGTCTGCTGTTCCCACATGCTTCAAGAGGGCCACCATTGTTCCTGTTCCCAAGAAAGCTAAGGTAACTGAGCTAAACGACTACCGCCCCGTAGCACTCATTTCCGTCATCATGAAGTGCTTTGAGAGACTAGTCAAGGACCATATCACCTCCACCCTACCTGACACCCTAGACCCACTCCAATTTGCTTATCGCCCCAATAGGTCCACAGACGACGCAATCGCAACCACACTGCACACTGCCCTAACCCATCTGGACAAGAGGAATACCTATGTGACATCTGTAGCATTCAACAACCCGGTCGCATTCCGCTTCGCTCCACAGGTAGTATCACACTTTCACTTCATTTCATTACAGTACAACGGTTTGATTTGTTTGATCTTAGCTAGCTACATAGCCGTCTTTGTATCAAAGATAATTGTGTAGTTTAGAGCAATTTTCTAGGTTAGCTAGCCAGCTATTTTCGTCCTTTTAACGTAACGTAATCAACACTGCTAGCTAGCTAGCTAGCCACCGAATAGCAGCACTGTAGAATCTATTACATTCAACGGAACAACAGAACGACTTGATTAGTGTAGTGTTAGCTAGCTACACAGTTGTCTTTGCTGTCCTTGTATCTAAGATAACTGTGGAGTCTAGAGTAATTTTCGGTTAGCTAGCCAGCTATTTTCGTCCGCCGCGCTGCCGTTCCCCTACCTAGTCAATACTGCTAGTCAACACCGCTAACACTGCTAGCTAGCCAACTTCTACCGAATAGCAGCACTGTAGAAACTATTACATTACACGGAACGATTTGATCAGTGTAGTGTTAGCTAGCTAGTGTTAGCTAGCTACATAGTTGTCTTTGCTGTCCTCGTATCTAGGACAATTGTGTAGTTAGACTAATTATCTGGCCAGTTACCGAGGTTACCTAGCCAGCTATCGAGGTTACCTGGCCAGCTACACTTTCAAACAAAGTCAACAACGCAGCCACTGCTAGCCAGCCTACTTCAGCAGTACTGTATCATTTTAATCATTTTAGTCAATAAGATTTTTGCAACGTAAGCTTAACTTTCTGAACATTCGAGACGTGTAGTCCACTTGTCATTCCAAACTCCTTTGCATTAGCGTAGCCTCTTCTGTAGCCTGTCAACTATGTGTCTGTCTATCCCTGTTCTCTCCTCTCTGCACAGACCATACAAACGCTTCACACCGCGTGGCCGCGGCCACCCTAACCTAGTGGTCCCAGCCCGCACGACCCACGTGGAGTTCCAGGTCTCCGGTAGCCTCTGGAACTGCCGATCTGCGGCCAACAAGGCAGAGTTCATCTCAGCCTATGCTTCCCTCCAGTCCCTCGACTTCTTGGCACTGACGGAAACATGGATCACCACAGATAACACTGCTACTCCTACTGCTCTCTCTTCGTCTGCCCACGTGTTCTCGCACACCCCGAGAGCTTCTGGTCAGCGGGGTGGTGGCACTGGGATCCTCATCTCTCCCAAGTGGTCATTCTCTCTTTCTCCCCTTAGCCATCTGTCTATCGCCTCCTTTGAATTCCATGCTGTCACAGTTACCAGCCCTTTCAAGCTTAACATCCTCATCATTTATCACCCTCCAGGTTCCCTCGGAGAGTTCATCAATGAGCTTGATGCCTTGATAAGCTCCTTTCCTGAGGACGGCTCACCTCTCACAGTTCTGGGTGACTTTAACCTCCCCACGTCTACCTTTGACTCATTCCTCTCTACCTCCTTCTTTCCACTCCTCTCCTCTTTTGACCTCACCCTCTCACCTTCCCCCCCTACTCACAAGGCAGGCAATACGCTTGACCTCATCTTTACTAGATGCTGTTCTTCCACTAACCTCATTGCAACTCCCCTCCAAGTCTCCGACCACTACCTTGTACCTTTTCCCTCTCGCTCTCATCCAACACTTCCCACACTGCCCCTACTCGGATGGTATCGCGCCGTCCTAACCTTCGCTCTCTCTCCCCCGCTACTCTCTCCTCTTCCATCCTATCATCTCTTCCCTCTGCTCAAACCTTCTCCAACCTATCTCCTGATTCTGCCTCCTCAACCCTCCTCTCCTCCCTTTCTGCATCCTTTGACTCTCTATGTCCCCTATCCTCCAGGCCGGCTCGGTCCTCCCCTCCCGCTCCGTGGCTCGACGACTCATTGCGAGCTCACAGAACAGGGCTCCGGGCAGCCGAGCGGAAATGGAGGAAAACTCGCCTCCCTGCGGACCTGGCATCCTTTCACTCCCTCCTCTCTACATTTTCCTCTTCTGTCTCTGCTGCTAAAGCCACTTTATACCACTCTAAATTCCAAGCATCTGCCTCTAACCCTAGGAAGCTGTTTGCCACCTTCTCCTCCCTCCTGAATCCTCCTCCCTCTCTGCAGATGACTTCGTCAACCATTTTGAAAAGAAGGTCGACGACATCGATCCTCGTTTGCTAAGTCAAACGACATCGCTGGTTCTGCTCACACTGCCCTACCCTGTGCTCTGACCTCTTTCTCCCCTCTCTCTCCAGATGAAATCTCGCGTCTTGTGACGGCCGGCCGCCCAACAACCTGCCCGCTTGACCCTATCCCCTCCTCTCTTCTCCAGACCATTTCCGGAGACCTTCTCCCTTACCTCAACTCGCTCATCAACTCATCCTTGACCGCTGGCTACGTCCCTTCCATCTTCAAGAGAGCGAGAGTTGAACCCCTTCTGAAAAAAACTACACTCGATCCCTCCGATGTCAACTACAGACCAGTATCCCTTCTTTCTTTTCTCTCCAAAACTCTTGAACGTGCCGTCCTTGGCCAGCTCTCCTGCTATCTCTCTCAGAATGACCTTCTTGATCCAAATCAGTCAGGTTTCAAGACTAGTCATTCAACTGAGACTGCTCTTCTCTGTATCACGGAGGCGCTCCGCACTGCTAAAGCTAACTCTCTCTTCTCTGCTCTCATCCTTCTAGACCTATCGGCTGCCTTCGATACTGTGAACCATCAGATCCTCCTCTCCACCCTCTCCGAGTTGGGCATCTCCGGCGCGGCCCACGCTTGGATTGCGTCCTACCTGACAGGTCGCTCCTACCAGGTGGCGTGGCGAGAATCTGTCTCCTCACCACGCACTCTCACCACTGGTGTCCCCCAGGGCTCTGTTTTAGGCCCTCTCCTATTCTCGCTATACACCAAGTCACTTGGCTCTGTCATAACCTCACATGGTCTCTCCTATCATTGCTATGCAGACGACACACAATTAATCTTCTCCTTTCCCCCTTCTGATGACCAGGTGGCGAATCGCATCTCTGCATGTCTGGCAGACATATCAGTGTGGATGACGGATCACCACCTTAAGCTGAACCTTGGCAAGACGGAGCTGCTCTTCCTCCCGGGGAAGGACTGCCCGTTCCATGATCTCGCCATCACGGTTGACAACTCCATTGTGTCCTCCTCCCAGAGCGCTAAGAACCTTGGCGTGATCCTGGACAACACCCTGTCGTTCTCAACTAACATCAAGGCGGTGGCCCGTTCCTGTAGGTTCATGCTCTACAACATCCGCAGAGTACGACCCTGCCTCACACAGGAAGCGGCGCAGGTCCTAATCCAGGCACTTGTCATCTCCCGTCTGGATTACTGCAACTCGCTGTTGGCTGGGCTCCCTGCCTGTGCCATTAAACCCCTACAACTCATCCAGAACGCCGCAGCCCGTCTGGTGTTCAACCTTCCCAAGTTCTCCCACGTCACCCCGCTCCTCCGCTCTCTCCACTGGCTTCCAGTTGAAGCTCGCATCCGCTACAAACCATGGTGCTTGCCTACGGAGCTGTGAGGGGAACGGCACCTCAGTACCTTCAGGCTCTGATCAGGCCCTACACCCAAACAAGGGCACTGCGTTCATCCACCTCTGGCCTGCTCGCCTCCCTACCACTGAGGAAGTACAGTTCCCGCTCAGCCCAATCAAAACTGTTCGCTGCTCTGGCACCCCAATGGTGGAACAAACTCCCTCACGACGCCAGGACAGCGGAGTCAATCACCACCTTCCGGAGACACCTGAAACCCCACCTCTTTAAGGAATACCTAGGATAGGATAAAGCAATCCTTCTGCCCCCCCCCCCCCCCCTTAAAAGATTTAGATGCACTATTGTAAAGTGGCTGTTCCACTGGATGTCATAAGGTGAATGCACCAATTTGTAAGTCGCTCTGGATAAGAGCGTCTGCTAAATGACTTAAATGTAAAATGTAATGTAAATGTATGTGAGAATGGTGTTCATCGACTACAGCTCAGCATTTAACACCATAGTACCCTCTAAACTCATCATCAAGCTCGAGACCCTGGGTCTCGACCCCGCCCTGTGCAACTGGGTACTGGACTTCCTGACGGGCCGCCCCCAGGTGGTGAGGGTAGTAAGTTTTAAGTTCCTCGGTGTACACATCACGGACAAACTGAATTGGTCCACCCACACAGACAGCGTTGTGAAGAAGGCGCAGCAGCGCCTCTTCAACCTCAGGAGGCTGAAGAAATTCGGCTTGTCACCAAAAGCACTCACAAACTTCTACAGATGCACAATCGAGAGCATCCTGTCGGGCTGTATCACCGCCTGGTACGGCAACTGCTCCGCCCACAACCGTAAGGCTCTCCAGAGGGTAGTGAGGTCTCCACAACGCATCACTGGGGGCAAACTACCTGCCCTCCAGGACACCTACACCACCCGATGTCACAGGAAGGCCATAAAGATCATCAAGGACAACAACCACCCGAGCCACTGCCTGTTCACCCCGCTATCATCCAGAAGGCGAAGTCAGTACAGGTGCATCAAAGCAGGGACCGAGAGACTGAAAAACAGCTTCTATCTTAAGGCCATCAGACTGTTAAACAGCCACCACTAACATCAAGTAGCTGCTTCCAACATACTGACTCAACTCCAGCTCACTTTAATAATGGAAATTGATCAAAAATGTATCACTAGCCACTTTAAACAATGCCACTTAATATAATGTATATGTATATACTGTACTCTATCTACTGCATCTTGCCATCTTTATGTAATACATGTATCACTAGCCACTTTAAACTATGTCACTTTTATGTTTACATGCCCTACATTACTCATCTAATATGTTTATACTGTACTCGATACCATCTACTGCATCTTGCCTATGCTGTTCTGTACCATCACTCATTCATATATCTTTATGTACATATTCTTTATCCCTTTACACTTGTGTGTGTATAAGGTAGTAGTTGTGGAATTGTTAGATTACTCGTTGGTTATTACTGCATTGTCGGAACTAGAAGCACAAGCATTTCGCTACGCTCGCATTAACATCTGCTAACCATGTGTATGTGACAAATACAATTTGATTTGAACTCATTGTGCCCCACTACCTAGAGCCTGGACTGACTTTGCAGGAAGCCCCAAGCCTGCTCAAAATGGCTGCCGCTTTAAAAGCTCCATTGTTCTAGTCCCTGTGAAAAAGACTGACGACTGGTACATGGCAGCTGGCAGGGTGCCAGTCAGTCACACACCCACTTGAAGGGAAGGTCAGTATGGATGGGCATTCAGATTCAGGGATGAGGCAGAGATGTGTGCTGAAAAGACAGCGTTTCTCCATCAGGGATTAAAACATTAGGCCAAAATGATAGATGTTGAGCATGCAGTGGAAAGTTGGCCTGTAATAGTAATTTGCCCAAAGTGAGTGTATTCACTGCCATTACAGTCAACTCTCTCTCAGAACGTAATGGAAGATGATTTACAACTATTTTACCATGGTAGCCATGGTACTTTGGTATCAGTTATCTAGAGTCTTTTAACTAATTAGATGCCTGTAATATTGAAAATGGTAATGCAAATGTCGACAAGTCACATATTTTCAGAGACCCATAGTGAAATTAGTTTATTACTGTATACAAGAAAAAGACAGGAAAATGTCAGGGGCCTAATTAAGTGGATGATGATTCCTCCTCCTATTTTAGAGCTGCAGATTACCATGCCCTCAAAGGAAAGGGTTATGCCGCAGCACAAGGAGAGAGATAACACTCAGAGCTCATGCAATGCTACACTCTTAGAAAAAAGTGTTCCAAAAGGGTTCTTCGACTGTCCACATAGGATAACCCTTTTGGGTTCCATGTAGAACCCTCTGTAGAAAAGGGTTCTACATGGAACCCAAAAGGGTTGTACCTGGAACCAAAAGGGTTTTCAACTTTCCAACCAAAAAGGATTCATCAAAGGGTTCTCCTATGGGGAACAACCAATAACCCTTTAAGGTTCTAGATAGCACCTTTTTTTTCTAGATAGTTCATTTTTTACTACTTATCCTAGAATAATTTGACTAATGTTGTCTCTAACCATTGGAGAACCTATGCAGAGAAGAAAGCCTCATGTTTCATGAACAGACAGTCTTGTTTCGGGGCAAGCCAAGTATCTGTAAGCCGCTGCTGTGGCCAGAGATGTCTGTGCTGATGATCAAATCATGCAACATGATTTTTTTCTATTCCCTTTGTAGTTGCTGAAAATTCAATTCCAATATTGAGGAACAGCTGGAGCATTTGACTGTTGACTTCAGCCATGGATTTAGCCTATATACAGCACAGACGTTGGAAAAGCCTGTCCCCTGTACACTTTAGCACGTATAAAATGTGCCATCTTAATTTGGCCAGTTTCTCACAGCAGGGAAATTACCCTGCAGCAACAAGAAATGTTTTATTGTAATGCTCGTCGTTGGAATGAGGTGAGGACCAAAACGCAGCGTGGTAAGTGTCCATATTCAATTTAATAACTGGACACTAAGAATACAAAAATAACAACGTGAATGATACAAAACGAAAACGAAAGAGTCCCGTATGGTGAAAACACAGACACAGGAAAACAACCACCCACAAAACATAAAGGAAAACAGGCTACCTAAATATGGCTCCCAATCAGAGACAACAACTGACACCTGCCTCTGATTGGGAACCATACTAGGCCAAACACATAGAAATATAACCATAGAACAAAACATAGACAAACAACATAGAATGCCCACCTCAACTTATGCCCTGACCAAACTAAAATAAAGACATAACAAAGGAACTAAGGTCCGAACGTGACATTTATGTGAATTATAATTAATGGTAATTTTTATAGGGGTTGATAGATTTTTCACGAGGTCAAATCACATCAGAAATGTTAACTTGGAAATTACAAACTTTAGAAGCCTTTTAAAACTTTGAATAAACCTATACATTTGAGATGACAGAGTGATCAAATTAAGATAGCTGTATACAGATGAACTATCCCAGAAAGAAAGGTGTCTACAGTGTATGCCCGCAACAAACCAGATTTGTCTTTCTTTCAGCATAAAGCTTCAAGTGGTGATCCAAACCGACAGGGCCTGACAATCAGCGATTTCTTGATGTTTTCATGGAAGTTGTATAATTTAAATGAGCTTCTTGGGTCGGTCACATTTGTAACAAGCTAATTGCATTCACTAAAAACCAAAGCAGAAAGGCATGCTTTAATCTATATTTGGCTCCCAGAAGTGATTTACAGACAGCCTGCATATCTGTTCTGTACTAGAGGGTTCAGTAACCTACAGTATTCCTTCATCAAGCCCCAGAGAGCACTCAGCACAGAGTTCTCTACCTACCACCCGCAAGGCTGTTCTACCACAGTGCATTTACCATAACCTTACATCATGGACATAACGCATGCCCGCACAAACATTGTTACCTATGAAATGATGCAGAGATCTGCAACAGAAACTGCTCATCCTTGTGGAAATAGTGGAGAGAGAGAGTTAATATTCAGTGTGCCTCAAGAGACTCAGTTTCTGTTATGAGCACAGCTGTTCTATGAAGAACTGCCATCGCTCACCAGCTTGTAATGGAAAATAATAGGGCAGGGGAAATTAGATTGTATAAATATTAAACCGTGTAATAAAAAAGTTGAGTTATACACTGTTATACATAAGTGCTCAGAAAGGTGCCAGTACTGAGTTAGATTGGAAATATTACTCTGTTTCAATAGAAGCTTTGCCGACCACACCTTACTTTCCCATTCTTTCAGACACTAGTACAGTAGTAATGTAGTAATGATGTATAACGAAGAGGAGGATTTCTTATCAAACTTGGCATATTGTGCAGACAAAAAAGAACCAGAGTATAACTATATACTATATCATTTCTCATCTGTACTTTAGTAAGAGGATCTTTCCTTGTAGTTTAGTCAGGATAGTTGAGGAGTACAGGCGTTCCTGACATCTAACGGCTTGGTACTTGTTAAAGAGCAGGTCATGTCTCTGGTAGACTGATGTGGGTGCAGAGACTCATGCTGAACACTAACGAAGGCACAAGGGTGATATATTCATGCTGTTTCAAAGGAACACAAAGAGAGAACATTTGAAAAGGTCAAAAACAACTTGACTATATAAATAAACCATTTATATGCAGAGGTCTGTAACAGTTTTGCTAAGGTTGACTTTACCTAAATAATATAGCTCACCAAGGCAGTAATCGACCCAACTTAAATTTGCTTAATTTATGATACATTTAAAGCAGCAATCAGCAGTAGAAACAATAAAACAGCCTCCCCACCCCCGGTTCAGTAAAACGCTGAGGGATGGGGCTGGAGAAATGTAATCACTCAAATTCATAGAAGGCGCTATGGACGCAAGGACTGACCATCCATGATATCAGAACTATAGTTTTAATCATGTTTTGAGAACCATCTAGTTTGTTTACATTTTCTTTGTTTACAAACATTGGAGTAAAACTAACTTATATTTTGGATTCTAATGGGGTACAACTGTTGAAATAAGCTCATGAGGCATTTATAATATATATTCTTCATGAATCATGGGTAGGCCTACATGTCAATAATGTATAAGTCCAAAAATGGATGTAGCATCCGCTGATGGCCCCTTCAAGTTGGATCAATTTGTTGTTACAGGTCATTTCCATGTAAAAGGACCCATGGGAAGTTTATAGGAGCATACCAAACTGGGTGTCTAATGAACGCTAAGAGTCTATATTTGGGGGAAATAAATGCAAAGATAAATGTTTAAATCATTTTCCATTAAACAAAAATTGGCATAAGTAATAGCTTTGATTTCTGGTCAAATCAAATCAAATTTTATTGGTCACATACATGTGATTAGCAGATGTTATTTTGGGTGTAGCGAAATGCTTATACTTCTAGCGCCGACGGTGCAGTAATATCTAAAATTACACAACATATACCCAGTACACACAAATGAAAAAGGGGTCTAACAAAACATCAGAAACAGTCTTAAAAGGTATTGGAGAAACATCAATACACAATAATGCTGAAAGACACATGCCAACTAATATCAACACATATTTAGTTGTTTTCTGCCTTCTGTAAGTTTAAGAAACATTGCCTTGTGCCTTGCTATTCCGCTACTAAAAACCCACATATCTTCTAGATATATTCTAATTTCTCTCTCTCATGAGGGAAGATAAAAGTTCACAGAAGTCAAACGTAGCTCTATTAATTGGTTAGTGTTTTTACTTATAATAATTCATAAACAAAAATTGATAAGTGATTAAAACTCGTAATTATGTTACCAAATCGAAATTACTGCAATTGAATTGGCTACAATGCAAATCATAGTAGTCAAACCCCAGTTGGGTCACCTGCTACTGTTCTCCCTTCCGTTGGCATACTGTTATGTTCAGCTCATGATTGTTTTCTTTGTCGTCTGGTGGCCAAAGTGAGAGTGTAGAGAAGAAATCTCTCTCTCTCTGAGATTACATTTTTTTTGGTCCGTTCCATACTGACCTTCATTTGGCCCAAACAGCTCAGTACAGGTCAGTAAAGTACAGTTGTGGCCAAAAGTTGAGAATGACACAAATATTATTTTTCACAAAGTCTGCTGCCTCAGTTTGTATGATGGCAATTTGCATATACTCTAGAATGTTATGAAGGGTGATCAGATGAATTGCAATTAATTGCAAAGTCCCTCTTTGCCATGCAAATGAACTGAATCCCCAAAAATATTTCCACTGCATTTCAGCCCTGCCACAAAACGACCAGCTGACATCATGTCTGTGATTCTCTCGTTAACACAGGTGTGAGTGTTGATGAGGACAGGGCTGGAGATCACTCTGTCATGCTGATTGAGTTTGAATAACAGACTGGAAGCTTCAAAAAGGAGGGTGGTGCTTGGAATCATTGTTCTTCCTCACTCAATCATGGTCACCTGCAAGGAAACACGTGCCGTCATCATTGCTTTGCACAAAAAGGGCTAGCAAGGATATTGCTGCCAGTAAGATTGCACGTAAATCAACCATCTATTGGATCATCAAGAACTTCAAGGAGAGCGGTTCAATTGTTGTGAAGAAGGCTTCAGGGCACCCAAGAAAGTCCAGCAAGCGCAAGGACAGTCTCCTAAAGTTGATTCAGCTGCGGGATCGGGGCACCACCAGTACAGAGCTTGCTCAGGAATGGCAGCAGGCAGGTGTGAGTGCATCTGCACGCACAATGAGGCAAAGACTTTTGGGGGATGGCCTGGTGTCAAGAAGGGCAGCAAAGCAGCCACTTCTCTCCAGGAAAAACATCAGCTCTATGAAGAGTCTTGGTGGTTCCAAACGTCTTCCATTTAAGAATGATGGAGGCCACTGTGTTCTTGGGGACCTTCAATGTTGCAGACATGTTTTGGTACCCTTCCCCAGATCTGTGCCTCGACACAATCCTGTCTCGGAGCTCTACGGACAATTCCTTCGACCTCATGGCTTGGTTTTTGCTCTGACATGCACTGTCAACTGTGGGACCTTACATAGACAGGCGTGTGCCTTTCCAAATCATGTCCAATCAATTAAAATGTACCACAGGTGGACTCCAATCAAGTTGTAGAAACATGATGCACATGAGCTCAATTTCGAGTCTCATAGCAAAGGGTCTGAATACTTATGTAAAACAAGGTATTTCTGTTTTTATGTTTAATAAATGGGCAAACATTTCTAAAAAAACTGTTTTTGCTTTGTCATTTTGGTGTATTGTTTTTTTTTTTTTTTTCATCAATTTTAGAATAAGGTTTATAACATAAGAAAATGTGGAAAAACTCAAAGGGTCTGAATACTTTCTGAATGTCACGTTCCTGACCTATTTCTGTTAGTTTGTTGTATGTGTTAGTTGGTCAGGACGTGAGTTTGGGTGGGCATTCTATGTTTTCTGTTTCTATGTTGGTTTAAGGGTTGCCTGGTATGGCTCTTAATTAGAGGCAGGTGTTTGGCGTTCCTCTAATTGAGAGTCATATTTAGGTAGGTTGTTTCACAGTGTTCGGTGTGGGTGGTTGTCTCCTGTGTCAGTGTTTGTCGCACCATACAGGACTGTTCGGTTTGTTTTTGTACATCGTCATTTTGTGTAGTCTATTTTCCCTGTTCGTGCGTTCTTCGTGTTTAATGTAAGTTAGTCGTCCAGGTCTGTCTACTCCGTTTGATGTTTTGTTAGTTATAGTGAAGTTCGTGTTTTTTCGTCTTGTCTTTAAATAATTTATGTATTCAACACCCGTTGCGTTTTGGTCCTCCGATCCTTCTCTCCTCTCCTCGTCTGAGGAGGAGGATTACGAAAACTGTTACACTGAATGCACTGTATAATCAACATACCTTTTTACTAGCGGGTGGATTCACAACGTTAAGGCCATTGAACTACTCCCTAGACTACTAACATAAAAAACAAGGTATTCTTCTGTCTCTGACACCTGCAATAAAAAGTGCTGGCAAATGCACCACGTCGTCCAAACAGTGTCTGGTTCCTCAGTCTCCTGGCTCCTGTCTTCTTATTACCTGGCTTTCTACAGCCATTCCCATCACACAGTGCTGTTTCACTACAGTACTTTACCAACTCTGTTCATGACAGCGTGAAGGTCCCCAGAGCCAGTGAGTGATGCCAGGACAGTGTGTCCTATCAGCTGGATGTGTCTCTGCACATACTCAGCACATCAAGGCTAAGCACTCTGGGATGCATGGTCTTTCACTCTTTTTCCATCTCCAGAATGAATGACAGACTGTATTCATGTGTGCTGATGGCCCAGAAAATATACTTTCAATGCAAAAGGTATACATTTTCCAAGCCCCTGAATATTTACACCTAGAAGTGCAGCGCTGCTCAAGTCATGTTGGTTAAGAATGAATCATTTTGTCCAGAAGCTGTTTACAAGCCTCTCAGAGGACTGTGTAATACCTCAACACAACAGTGCGACTTCAGAAATGTTGCAGAGGACGAGGACCAAGAACCGTTTCAAAAGGACCATGATTGACATGGCAATGCAACTCAGGAACAGCAAGCTTGGCAAGCAAGCTTTATGATATCTGTATTGGTGTGGCTATTTGCCAGGTATGTCAGGTTCAATCTGAGGGCCAGTCACATAGCTGAACCAATCAATGGAACCTCAAGCTCATCTCATCAAGACAAGCAGAGGGGAGGGAACGGGAGGGAATATCAAGGGGAATTTTGGATTCAAAGATAAGAAGCCTAATCAGAAGAACTGCTCTGATACACAAATTGTAGTTACAGCTTAGTTGAACAGGGCTCATTTGGAAGGGAAAACCCTTGAGAAAAAAAAACCTATACTTGAAAGTCCCATATAAGCCTACACATCTTCTGATATTATCGAAAATCACTGTAACACCTTTAGATTATAAACTGTTATGGTGAGATTGGCTATGATCAACCTTCTCTGCTACACAACAGTTAGCATTGGCCACATGGCATGTTGCTTGTCACTCAACTTACTGTTTATCTTAAGCCTTTTTCACACTGCGAGCCTTAATGCTCAAATCAGTTTTGTTTTTGAAATCCATGTGCTTTTTGGCTGTCCAGACCGCAGGAAAAACAACTGATTTGAATCGGATATGCAAAAAAAAAAAGCAGGAATTTGAGTCACTTCAAACTGCCAATGTGAACAAGGCTTTAGAGACCTGACTCACTGTTCCATTCCTAATGCATTATCCACAATAAAACAAACAAGAGGGACGCCCAGTTTCAATCTGTTGGCAATTTGTGTAGAGGCATTACATAACGGCTGCAGCATTTATTAATCCCCAATCATCGGGGGATTGTGTTGCAATCTATTCACTCCATCGGTACTGGGCCTGAAGGTTAGCTCTGATTGTTGTGAGTCCTGCCAATATTATCCATCATCCTCCTTGATCCAGTGTGTCATGTTTTCACTGGTACTAGACTCCAGTCTACACTCTGAGAAGTCATTTACGATTTCAATACTAACATGTTACAGGTAAAATGTACATTTGAAGCCAAGGAAGTCAGGTTAAGATGGCGTCTCATGGAAACATAACATGTGCAGTTGGAGCTAATCCAGGACATACACCTGGTGTAATAGAAGCAATAATTGCTACCATGATTGTCTTTGATTTTATTTATTTTTTTACATGAAGATTGACATTTCCTCATTCCCTTTAATAGGGGATCCTGTTTTCTGCAAACAATGCCTGCAGTACCACGGTCAGCCTTGAACTTTGTGGCTACAGTAAGAGTGGATAGTCCTTCTTCCCTGGCGTGAGCTAGCTATCTGCCAGTGACTGACAAATGTGCTGCATAGGTTCCAACAGGAGGAGCTTTGCTGTCTGTGATTGGAACCCATGTGACCAAGTGATTAATACTGCCAATTATACAATGGAGTGATGGGTGTTTAGAATGCATATTGTTTAGCTCTAATGGTTCTTTGACTGTAGCATGTTCAATTGCACCAACCCAAGTTATCACCAGAGTGGATCTTTATGTGGAATCTCCTAAAGGAACATTAACATTGGAAATGTGAGGTGAGGACGCTAATAATTGTTATCAACAATCAGTTGTAACTATTCAATATCCATGAGTCAGCCATCATATTTGTGATGCATCTCCTTGTCAATGGCAGTCAAGCAGTCAAGTCGATCATTGCTATGGTTCTCTGGCTGAAATTTGAGTGAGACCTTTTCCCCAACCTTTCCAATACCGCCTTCACACAGAAAGGTCAGAATACAAACGCTGGCGTTTGCCTTGGAACTCACTACATCTCCCCACAATGATTTACACTCCACAGGATGTTTTGGGATAAAGAAGGATGGTGGAAATATTTAAAATCAAGGAAAGTTGACAAGGGAAAAAATGGCAGATATGCTTTTCTTTTTTTAGTATTCTTTCTATTATCGTCTTCCTCTTTATTAATTGGAATGTATTCATTATATCTCCATATCAATACAGACCTCTGGATAATGACAGAAACCTGAGATTAAATTAGAAAACATTACTGGAAAGAGGGAAAACATTACTGGAAAGAGGGAAAACAGAGAGAGAGGGTAAAAGAGAAAAAGAAAACTGTCCAAAAAGGTGCAGGTTATTTATGTAGCTATAGATATATTATTTATGTAGCTATAGAATGGCTTTAGTGGTAAAAAATCAATCAACAAGATAGAAAATACAGTATCAATACCCTGAGAATTTGCCAGGAACATGTTCTCTCTCTCCACTATCTCTTGGAGTGGTAACTGGTAAGGATCGCGTCTACTTTAGTCTGAAGGGCCGGGACCCGCTCCCTGCCTTGCAGGCAGCTCAGCCCATTGATCGCATCCAGGCCCCTTCTGATCAATAAGTCAATTAAGCCTCCATTAGAGCAACATGAAATCGGAGGCTCCAGACACCTCTAATGCCAGATGGGAGCAGGCTAGTTTTCCAGACCCTGGGACCCTTCCCCTCATCCCTGGGAAGCCTCAGCCTGGGGCTTTCATGACTAGAGGACAGCTGGTGGAGCACGAACACCATGATGATGGGAACAACGCAACAGGAATTTCAGAACTGCTGCACTGACAGAAAGCAGGCCATTTCCCTAGACAAGAGACCAATTAACCACCATATTTGTCAGAATAGAATATAATAAAAGCCTCGAACACTTCAAAGAAATAAAACAAATTACTGTATGATGGTGCAGAAACACCAGTTTTGTCGGCTACAGTAAGCTATCAGTGTTGTCCATTTACAGTAGAAATAGTATATATCCTACGGTTCTTCTAATGCTTCTTCCTACTTCTGCCCTCTCTGCATATCTGTCGAGTATTATATTCAAATCATCAAGCTTTATTCATACAGCACTTTTCAGACATGGAACGCAATGTGTTTCACAGGAAAAAACAAATAAACAATGAAAATAAAACGTAAATATTTACAACACAAACATAATTGAATAGAAAATTAAAGAATAACAAAAACTGAACGATTAAAAATCACCCTAAGGAAAAGTGAAGCGAAAAAGGTCCACAGTTTCGGCCCCCCTCAGGTTCTCTGGCAGGCTTTTCCAGAGGCTGGGGGCAAAAGAACTAAAGACTGCCTCTCCATGCCTCTTGGTCCTAGGCTATGGGATAGTTAAAAGGACAGTGCTAGAGGACCTGAGGAACCTACTGGGTACATACCTTAAAAGCATGTCTGACATGTATTGGGGTGCACAATCGTGGATTGATTTAAAAACCAATAGAAGAATCTTACAATGAATTCTAAAAAAACTCACAGGCAGCCAGTGCAGAGACCTTAAAACCGGTGTAACGTGTGCTCTCCGTCTGGTCTTGGTCAGTACCCATGCTGCAGCATTCTGTATGTTTTGCAGTTGACCAATGGCTTTCTTGGGTAGACCAGACAGGAGAGCATTACAGTAGTCAAGCCTGCTTGTAATAAAAGCATGGATGAGTCTCTCTGTATCAGCACGAGAGAGAAACGGTCACACTTTGGCAATGTTCCTCAAGTGGTTTTAAAAGCTATTTGTCACATTCCTAATGTGGGATTAGAGCAGGAGATAGAAGGTAGAATATTTGATCAAATAAAATCACTTTCAAGCATCAACCAAGCTATCTCAAACACAATTCAAAACCATTTCACTTTGCATATAATCTAATAAAAGCGACATGCAGTAATTCATGTTTTTATAAATCAGACAGTGCACACTTATTAGATCTCATTATTTTTGGAGTGGCACCATTAGTTTAGTCCAGTTAAGGGACGATCAATGATACGTCTCTCCATGCTGCAGTATCATTGGTCCAGCCAGGGATGGTAGCACTGTTGCCATCCCAGTCCCTCCCTCGTGGAGCCCCTATGGGCTACAGCCTGCAGCACTGGCTTGGCCATTACAGGCTCACAGAGACCTCTGAGCTCCTGACTGGTCCGTGGTCAGCCCATCCGCTCATTCAATCCTTGTGATATATGATCTCCAGAGCACTGTGTGACCTAATGCACTTGGGTAGAGGAGGGGTAGGGTCCGTCCCCTTGTGTTAGAAGCGACGTAAGCAATAAAGTAAGACATTGTTTAAGAGGCTAATATGTTGCAGTCATGATTTTGAAAAGGTTATTTTGTGCAATCAAAGTTCCTTTAATAGTTGACATATGTAAAAAAAATGTTTTGAGTGGCATACTATGTAAAGCTTCCATATTACACCAGTCAGCAGAATGAGTCTGAAATAAGATTCAGACAATAGGAGAGAATACTGCCCAGGGAACCATCTCACAGCATGAGGTCTGCGAAAACAATATTAGAATTTCAGTTTGCTTCCCACACACACACAAAACAAACACTGTGACACTTGTGCCATAAACCAGGGTTTCCCAAACTCAGTGCTGAGGCCCTAGCACTACACAGCTGATTCAAATAACCAACTCATTATCAAGCTTTGATTATTTTAAAAGTCAGCTGTGTAGTGCTAGGGCAAAAAACAATATGTGCAACAAGGGGGGGGGGGGGGTACAGGGTGGAGTTTGGGAAACCCTACTAAACAAACAGTCTGCCAGTGTGTGGGACTAAGATTTTACTCATATCCTCAGAGACTGTAAGCCGTAAGTAACAATGTAATCCTTAACTGACCCCGCCAACTGATCTCATAAACTGACCCCACCAACTGCATTGTTGTACAGATGCACAATTGAGAGCCTCCTGCCGGCCTGTATCCTGGTATCCTGCCGGCCTGGTACGGCAACTGCACCTCCAGAGGGTGGTGCGGTCTGCACAACACATCACCGGGGGCAAACTACCTGCCCTCCAGGACACCTACACCACCCGATGTCACAGGAAGGCCATAAAGATCATCAAGTACAACCACCCGAGCCACTGCCTGTTCACCCCGCTATCATCCAGAACGCGAGGTCAGTACAGGTGCATTAAAGCAGGGACCGAGAGACTGAAAAACAGCTTCGATCTCAAGGCCATCAGATTGTTAAATAGCCATCACTAGCACAGAGAGGCTACTGACTACAAACAGGCTTGAAATCATTAGCCCCTTTAATAAATGGAACACTAGTCACTTTAATACCGCTTACATATCTTGCATTACTCATCTCGTATGTATATACTGTATTCTATACTATCTATTGCATCTTAGCCTATGACGCTCTGACATTGCTCATCCACATATATATATATATATATATATATTCTTATTCCATTCCTTAGATTTGTGTGTATTTGGTAGTTGTGAAATTGTTAGATTACTTGTTAGATATTGCGGCACTGTCAGAACTAGAAGCGAAATCATTTCACTACACACGCAATAACATTTGCTGAACACATGTATGTGACCAACACAATTTGATTTGATTTGGAACTACCTGAGGAGGCAGAGGTGAGCCAGTGGTGATGTTTCCATGGGTACCACTCCAAGTAATTCTGGCTTCCCTCTCCTATGGGCTTTCTGCTGGATGAGTTCTGTTAGCTCATTGTGTGTGTGTATGTGTGTGTGTGTGTTGGCACGCTCTATGCATAGAGATCCTGTCTGCGAGTGGAATTTAGAGAGAAACCCCTCCCCCTCCACTCATTTTCCCACTGCAGAATAGCAGGTCAGCCCGTGTCATATTGGCTGCATGCTTCAGTTGTCAGCTTTGTTTTGTGCAGCAGTGCTGAAAGAGTGACGGCCGATGCGAGGGAGAGTTGCTGCACTTTGCACCTTCCCTTACTGCTAAGTGAGCTGTGACACCCCCCAAAGAGGTTGTAAAAAATATCTACACAAACCCTTCAACCCTGTATCCCCGGTCAAACATCCTCAGCATCTCAGTGCTGTCGTCTGCAATGTGACAACAATATGACAGATGTCAAAATGACTGGAACCACACCAAATTCCAAAAGCATTTGACAAATATGGAAAGTAACAGCATCCCCAAATCCTCATTAAAGTTCACGCACCAACCTTATAAACATTTGAAATCTGGGAATGTTGTTTAGCATGAAACTATGAGCTGTTTCATGTCATGACTAAATTTAGTCATCAATTTAGTGATATATGCCTTCACAGCAATCTTTCTTTAGTGTAACTTCATCCTCAAGCAAACAACCCAGCAGCACTGCCTTCCCCTCAACGTTATACATCCCAGCCCCCAACTACTGAAGAGCCCAAATCCCTCACCTATTTTCAATGTCTTCATCAAAAACTACAACCCAGTGGTGTTGTGAAGTACTTAAAAGGCAAGCAAATCAAATGTACAGTTTGCACTGAGATCAATGACCTCTCAGCTAAGCATATCGTACGTACATACTGTAGCATCAAAAGCTCAGAGAACAACACTGTTCACAGCCAAAACACATTCACCTGTTTTAAATTTCAAAGTCTTATTGCGAGCTACAACAACACAACCCCACGTAAGCTGACACATGAATGTGAGCTAAAAGATGACACTCCAGCTGGCAACGTTCCTAGTGAAACAATAGCTGCTGACCTCTCTGAAATTATTTGGCTTTCTTTGAGTGAGTAGAACTCACCTTCATGATGCACCCCTGCGTCGACAGTCCTCTCCGCAGCACACGTGTGTATGTGTGTGTGTGTGTGTGTAATTGTGTATGTTTGTTTTCTGGGCAGGAGCCTGTTTCCGACAGGGCAGGGGAAGCTGTCCCCTCACACGCTGCTATTCCTGTTGGCTGGACAGGGTCCAAATGAAAGGTATAATGTAGAGTGTAGAAACAGGAAGCTACTGAGTCCTGACATGCTATCAATCTCTCCCTCTCTCATACTCTCTCTATTTCTCACTCCTTTTTACCCCTCTCCTTCCCTTTCCCTCACTCGCTCGCTCTCCCTCCTGCATCTCTTCCTCACACTTCTCCACCCTTTAGTTGTAAACACAGATCGTGAGATTGGGAAAGATAGATGGTCCATTCTCCTCACCCCTCCTACCTTTCATGATCCTTCCCCCTCTTCTATTCCATCCAATACAAATCCACTCCAGCCATCTTCCCCTCCCTCTGTTCAAGCCATACGGAGTGAGAACCTCAGCCAGAGGCAGACCGGTACATCTGGGCAAAATCACAACTCCTGTAGCTCCTCAGTTCTCACACAAAGTCAGACACAGACACACTATATAAATTGATACACGCATATGCATGAATAATATTAGTTAGCTCACATGAATCCAAAGGAAATTGTAGTTGACAGGTCTGTAGTAGATAAATTATAAATCCTCAGCGGGTATTAGGAATTATACACACACTGCACATGTGTAGATTACAAGCAAGTTATCCACAGCAAAGGAAAGACATTGAACACTATAGGTGGCATGAAGTGGCGAACTGACAGCAATGTTTTCAAATTTCACATGATTACAATATTACCAATAGGATAAGTACCTACACAGAAATGTATCGCATAGATGAACATTTGAAGCCACCATGATGACAAAAGAATAACCTGTTTAAAACCAAGGTGCATTTGAATATTACAGGATTATGGAAACCAATCCATTACATTTATACCATTGTGATAGTGACGCTGCAGTGTGTTAGATGTCAGAAAAGACTCCACTGGGAACAGACATCAATTCAACGTCTATTCCACGTTGGCAACATAATCCTCCAATACTGTGTACTGAATAAACATTAAGCTACAATCACCAAGATATTGCAAAGCACATACACACACACTTCTTTGGTATGACCCATGGTATTTCCACAGTCTGATTTCATTTTCACCTTAATTAAAATGATGAAGAGTCAACCTTCCCTGCAGCAGTGTTATAACACACAGCCACCAATAGAGGGCAGTCTCCGCACACTGTTTTCCTACAACACAGGCACGATCTGCTGTACAGTGTACATGTATCCCATAAATATAAACATGTCAAAGCTGCCATCGACTTCAATCACCAAACAGAAGTAAATAATCTGTGAGGGTGTCATCTTGAGCATCTGGTCAAATCCATAGGTGTCTAATCCGTTTTCTGTCTAGCCACTGCTGTCTGTCTAACAGCCCATCTTCTCTGACTCTGTTCGTGTTTGATTCATCAGACAACCTGAGCTGAATTATCAGATACATCTGCCTCTGCTCTTTTGTCTGCTTTCTGGAGTTTATAACTGTAGTCTGATGGGTACTGTTTGTAAATAAGTAAGGGGGAAAACTTTTCAATACAGAGGATCAAAACCTAATAACTTAATCTTCTTCTGCAACACAATGTTTTTCCTCCTGAAGAAGACCGTTACTGAGTGAGTGATGCATTTCAAGGAACTACTTGGTTCAGTTTCTCCAGGTAAACACATTCTGAGGTAGTGAGGCGGCTTTATCTGTAAAAAAAAAAATTGGATCAAACAGCTGCTATCATTGTTCGTTTTAATTCTTTGTTTTTCAAGCTGTCATGTCTGGGATTGGAACCAAGCATCGTAATAACCATGGCTTTGTTTTGCTTCATCACATACTCTTAAACAGCTATATGACATTGTATATAATATTGTAATTCAAAGGCACGATGGTGCAGTAATCTGCTTTTGTTTCTGCTGGCTGTCATCTGTGGGGGGATATGCTTGCCAGCCCCCCTCCCTCTACCCCTCTCAGGTAGTAGTATACAGTGTGCCTTTATCCGCCCTGCTCATAGCCAATGATCTGAGCTATGGCTTTCCTGGCCTTGGGCCTATAGAATGTCTATTGTTCCTCTCCTCTGCTGCAGTCAGCTGGGTGCTTCATTATCCAGAAATGCACAGTACACTGTCCAACACAACACAGATACACTCTGTAGATCAGATAGTACTGTCCAATAGAATAGAACTGCAGTCAGTAATAAATAGTGTATAGCACACTAAGGCAGAACAGCAGCAGAGCAGATCAGCAGCTGGCTAGATTGGAAACTCCCAGTCAAAATATGGCGCTGACCATGAAAAGCCTATCAATTATCATATCAGGACAATTCAATCAAAAGTGCTCGTTCACATTAATTTACATTTGTGAAATTCCAAGTCCATCTACAAATGTTGAAGATATTATTTCCCCCCCCCAACAACCATCACCATGACTGCTAACAATATTTGCACTGAGGTCTAATTATCACACTTACATAAAAATGCATTTGAAACAATATTTCAGGGTGTGAAAATATATAATGGTAATAGGAGGGGTGGAGGTATGGTGGGATGTCGGAGAAAGAAATGTACGAGTGATATGTGTTGCAATTGCCTTTGCACAATTTCATTAGATTTGGATTTAAATTAGATCTGAGACACTACACAATTGACAGCCCCAATTAATCTTATACCACTCCCCGTCCCTCAGTGCCTCCTAATGTTCCTAAAATGATCTATATGAATCTCTGAAATATAAAAGTAAAAAGGACAATTTTTTTTAGCAATGGTCCTGCAGTGAAGCGATGAAAATACTGTCACTGGTCAGGATTTAAGGTGGTGTTATCCAGCAGCAGATCTTTACAGATACACTCTTAGAAGAAAAGGGTTCCAAACGGGTTCTTCAGCTGTCCCCATAGGATAACCCTTTTTGGTTCCAGGTAGAACTCTTAGGTTCTATGTAGAACACTGTAGAAAAGGTTCTCCCTGGAACCGAAAGGGTTCTACCTGGAACCAAAAAGGGTTCTTCAAAAGGGTTCGCCTATGGGGAGAGGCGAAGAACACTTTTAGGTTCTAGACCGGAGCTTTTTTTCTAAGCTTGTACATCCAGTCGTTAAATTGCTTTATGAATGAGTAAGAGGGAGAATCAGAGATAAAATAATGTTCTTCCAAGTGCACTTTCTACTGTCAATACAGTATAGAAACAAAAACCCAAAAATATTTACGTCTGATAAAGAAAACAATATCAACTTTTGTATCTATCCATTTAGACTTTGCCAAGCAGAAGATGACCAGGACGCTGTTGAGAACAATATTCTGGTCACTTCAACAATACTGATAATAGTAATGGTCCCCACGTCAACAATACTGATAATAGTAATGGTCCCCACGTCAACAATACTGATAATAGTAATGGTCCCCACGTCAACAATACTGATAATAGTAATGGTCCCCACGTCAACAATACTGATAATAGTAATGGTCCCCACGTCAACAATACTGATAATAGTAATGGTCCCCACGTCAACAATACTGATAATAGTAATGGTCCCCACGTCAACAATACTGATAATAGTAATGGTCCCCACGTCAACAATACTGATAAAAGTAATGGTCCCCACGTCAACAATACTGATAAAAGTAATGGTCCCCACGTCAACAATACTGATAATAGTAATGGTCCCCACGTCAACAATACTGATAATAGTAATGGTCCCCACGTCAACAATACTGATAATAGTAATGGTCCCCACGTCAACAATACTGATTATAGTAATGGTCCCCACTTCAACAATACTGATGGTAGTACAAATGCAGATTTCAGAAAGCTATGATTAACAATGCTATTACGAAAAACAAATGGGGAACTATCTACAGTTATGCATAATACACATGGAAGTTCAATGCCTTAAGTGCAGATGGGATTTGAGTAAATTGGGTATATTAGGCGAATGTGTCTGACATAGACGTTAGATAAGTCTACAGGGAGGAATAAAAATAGCATAAATAGGAAAGTATACCAGTTTCATTTGACCAGGATGTTGACAACTGTGCCATACAGATTGCAAAATAGTTGGGAAGATATTTTTGATGTACCGATTCCATGGTACAGGGTGTATGAGTTGATATATAAAACAATGCAAGATTCAAGACTTCGTGCTTTTCAGCTAAAATTATTATAGAGAATTCTTGCCATCAACAAAATGTTGAATATTTGGGGCATAAAATCATCGAAGCTCTGCAGATTTTGTTGTGAGGATACAGAATCAATAGACCATTTATTTTGGTATTGTCCTCAGGTAGCCTGTTTCTGGTCTCAGGTTCAGGAATGGCTGAAAATGCATAGCATTGATCTAAAATTGACCCTAGAAATAGTATTGATAGGAGATCTGGAGAGACCGGGTCAGTCAATTACTAATATACTAATACTCTTAGTAAAAGTATTTATCTTCAACACGCAATCTGTAGATTCTATTCGATTAGATAGATTTAAATTGTACGTTAAACATCATAGCATAGTTGAAAGATATGTGTTGAGTAGAAACACGAAGTGGGTGGCCAGCAGAGATAGACGGGATGGGCTGAGGGAAGCTGAGGGTTGGTATGTGGAATTGAGACACTGTGTGATAGAGAGAATGATGGTCAAAAGATAAAGGGTAAAAAAAAGTCCAAATAAAACATAATAAAAGTACATTTGAATGACACTAAGTGGCAGTGTTTTTACAACTAATGCCGGTTTGCCTGAGGCTAATGCTGTGCAGGTGTTGGTACACATGCATATACACACACTCTCATTCAAATAAACACATACAAGAACACACACATACATGTAATAGTGTCAAACATATAACGTAGGCATTGCTGTTATGATTTCAGTTGTCCTTGATGTCCTTTGTTTTTATTTTTTTTGCATTGTTGTTTGCTGTTTTCTTCTGTCTTTTCCTTTTTTTCTTTAGTTCATTCTCTTGGTTGTTGGTGCATTGGGGGGTTCTTGGGGTTGGGGAATGGAATTAATTGTATTTTTCTTCTTCGGAGAGGGGAGGGGGGCTGTGGGAAAGGTCTGGAATGGTTGAGGGACAGCTATTGGGGAACTGTGGGTTGATCTTGGATGAATCGGGTTTCACAAGATGGTGATCCAGAAAAAGGAAACTATGACATATACACCATCATGCACACATAAGGATGGCTCTGTTGCTCTGTTGCGGAAAGACTGATACATGTTTGACAGTGTCTTGATGCTGTATTGTTTGTCCTTCATGTTCTATTACTTTAATGTTACCCCTTCCTTGTGTCTTTTGTAATAAATAATTATTGAAAAATTAAAAATAAATCTACAGGGTCAAGTACTTGTGTGTGTCCGCGATTTGGAAATGTCTGGTGATTGAGCAGGTCTTGAGGGTTGCGGCTGAACCGTTACTGAAGCGGGGTACCCTATAATGGTTTACCGGGTCAGACCTGACAGTTGAGATGATGCATATAGAGAATATACAACAACCTTCTGTTTTAACCTGACATACCATACAAGTTGGCTATCAGGATCGCTTACTATTCCTATTGATTTCATTCAAAATAGCTGTTCAATAGATTTCGAAATCTACTGTAGTTTTACTTAGTTTTTCATAATAGTGATGCATCTTACAAGTCCCAAAAACATACTGTATGTGCATAAAATGGAGAGCAAAAATTCTTCTTATCACAACGACTCTTTACAGTAGGCTAAGTAGGCCAATTTACAGTAGGCTAAGCATTATACTAAGTAGACTAAGTAGATGAGAAATAGACTAAGTATACTTTATAGTACAGTATACCTTACAGTAGAATTACAGTAGACTAAAGTTACTGTACATCTACTTATAGTACACTAAGTCAACATGGCCCAGCTGCCCTGTCTAATGAGCACGTACACACACGTGCGCACGTAGAAAACCACAAGCGAACCCGTGTCATTATCTCGATGCAGATGCATGCCTCTCCCACTACTGGAACGTCATTGTTTTGTTGAACAACTGGAAAGTATAAGTGCTGCTAAAGGAAAGTCATAATAGAATCACCTCTGGCATTCCAACCAATGACCGTTTGGTTACTGGCCGAACATTAACTGCTAAGCTACCTGCCGCCACTGGCACGTCATTACAGAAAGTGTTTATGTGCATGTCAAATAAAATTGTATTTGTCACATGCTTCGTTGCAAAACAGGTGTAGACTAACAGTGAAATGCTTACTTACGGGTCATTTTTCAACATTGCAGACTTAAATATGCAAAATTCAACCAAACAAAATGTAATACGCGAGGATAAATACACAGTGACTAAAGAATAACGAGTAAAAATAGCATGGCTATATAATGGGAGTACCAGTACCGAGTCGATGTGCAGGGGTACAAGGTAATTGAGGTAGCTATGTATACAGGGCCTTCGGAAAGTATTCAGACCCTTTGGCTTTTTCCACATTTAGCTACTTTACAGCCTTATTCTAAAATGGTAAAAAAAAAAAAAAATCCTCAGCAATCAACAAACAATACCCCATAATGACAAAGTGAAAACAGGTTTAAGATTCTACAAATGTATAAAAAAAAGAAACAGAAATACCATTTAATTGATTGGACATGATTTGGAAAGGTACACACGTCTTTATAAAGACTAAAGGTCCCACAGTTGACAGCACGTGTCAGAGTAAAAACCAAGCCATGAGGTCGAAGGAATTGTCCGTAGATCTGAGAAAGGATTGTGTCGAGGCACAGATCTGGGGAAGGGTGCCAAAACATTTCTGCAGCATTGAAGGTCCCCAAGAACACAGTGGCCTCCATCATTCTTAAATGAAAGAAGTTTGGAACCACCAAGACTCTTCCTAGAGCTGCTACCCAGCCAAACTGAGCAATCGGGTGAGAAGTGCCTTGGTCAGGGAGGTGACCAAGAACCCGATGGTCACTCTGATGGAGCTCTAAAATTCCTCTGTGGAGATGGGAGAACCTTCCAGAAGGGCAACCATATCTGCAGTACTCTACCAATCATGCCTTTATGGTAGAGTGGCCAGACGGAAGCCGCTACTCAGTAAAAGGCACATGACAGCCCGCTTGTAGTTTGCCAAAAGGCACCTAAAGACTCTCAGACCATGAGAAACAAGATGCTCTGGTCTGACAAAACCAAGATTGAACTCTTTGGCCTGAATGCCAAGCGTCGCATCTGGAAGAAACCTGGCACCATCCAGTCGGTGAAGCATGGTGGTGGCAGCATCATGCTATGGGGATGTTGTTTAGCGGTAGGGACTGGGAGACTAGTCAGGATCGAGGCATAGATGAATGGAGAAAAGTACAGAGAAATCCTGAAAACTTGCTCCAGAGCACTTAGGACCTCAGACTGTGGCAAAGGTTCACCTTCCAACATGATAACGACCCTAAGCACACAGCCAAGACAACGCAGGAGCGGCTTCGGGACAAGTCTCTGAATGTCCTGGGGTGGAGTAAAAAGAGTAAAAATAGCCAGTACATGAACCCGATCGAACATCTCTGGAGAAACCTGAAAATAGCTGTGCAGCAACACTCCCCTTCCAACTTGACAGAGCTTGAGAGGATCTGCAAAGTAGGATCTGCTATAGCAGGATCTGCTATAGGAGAAACTCCCTAATTACAGGTGTGCTAAGCTTGTAGAGTCATTCCTAAGAAGATTCGAGGCTGTAATCACTGCCAAAGGTGCTTCAACAAAGTACTGAGTAAAGTGCTTGAATACTTATGTAAATGTCATAGTTTTACATTTTTAATACATTTGCAAAAAAACTTTTAAACCAGTTTTTGCTTTGTCATTATGGGTTATTGTGTGTAGCGTGACGAGGGAAAACAACTATGTAATCCATTTTAAAATAAGTCTGTAAAGTAACAAAATGTGGAACAACTAAAGGGGTCGGAATACTTTCCGACTGCACTGTATGTAGATTCTCACAAATTGTTATGGTACCATGTAAATTAAAGCTCAAAGCCGCCAGCATCACTTCCGTTAGACCATAACATTGAGGTCCTTAGCGCTTCTTTTAGGCTTGACGATAGCACCCTCTGCTGTATCTGTGGCTATAGTAGCCAATGTGCCACATACAGTCGTGGCCAAAAGTTTTGAGAATGACACAAATATTAATTTTCACAAAGTCTGCTGCCTCAGTTTGTATGATGGCAATTTGCATATACTCCAGAATATTATGAAGAGTGATCAGATGAATTGCAAAGTCCCTCTTTGCCATGCAAATGAACTGAATCCCCAAAAAACATTTCCACTGCATTTCAGCCCTGCCACAAAAGGACCAGCTGACATCATATCTGTGATTCTCTCGTTAACACAGGTGTGAATGTTGACGCGGACAAGGCTGGAGATCACTCTGTCATGCTGATTGAGTTTGAATAACAGACTGGACGCTTCAAAAGGAGGGTGGTGCTTGGAATCATTGTTCTTCCTCATTCAATCATGGTCACCTGCAAGGAAACACATGCCGTCATCATTGCTTTGCACAAAAAGGGCTTCACAGGCAAGGATATTGCTGCCAGTAAGATTGCACCTAAATCAACCATTTATCGGATCATCAAGAACTTCAAGGAGAGCGGTTCAATTGTTGTGAAGAAGGCTTCAGGGCACCCAAGAAAGTCCAGCAAGCGCGAGGACCGTCTCCTAAAGTTGATTCAGCTGCGGAATCGGGGCACCACCAGTACAGAGCTTGCTCAGGAATGGCAGCAGGCAGGTGTGAGTGCATCTGCACGCACAGTGAGGCGAAGACTTTGAGGATGGCCTGGTGTCAGGAAGGGCAGCAAAGAAGCCACATCTCTCCAGAAAAATCATCAGGGACAGACTGATATTCTGCAAAAGGTACAGGGATTGGACTGCTGTGGACTGGGTTAAAGTCATTTTCTCTGATGAATCCCCTTTCCGATTGTTTAGGGCATCCAGAAAAAAGCTTGTCCGGAGGAGACAAGGTGAGCGCTACCATCAGTCCTGTGTCATGCCAACAGTAAAGCATCCTGAGACCATTCATGTGTGGGGTTGCTTCTCAGCCAAGGGAGTGGGCTCACTCACAATTTTTCCTAAGAACACAGCCATGAATAAAGAATGGTACCAACACATCCTCCGAGAGCAACTTCTCCCAACCATCCAGGAACAGTTTGGTGACGAACAATGCCTTTTCCAGCATGATGGAGCACCTTGCCATAAGACAAAAGTGATATCTAAGTGGCTCGGGGAACAAAACATCAATATTTTGGACCCATGGCCAGGAAAATCCCCAGACCTTAATCCCATTGAGAATTTATGGTCAATCCTCAAGAGGCAGGTGGACAAACAAAACCCCACAAATTCTGACAAACTCCAAGCATTGATTATGCAAGAATGGGGTGCCATCAGTCAGGATGTGGCCCAAAAGTTAACTGACAGCATGCCAAGGCGGATTGCAGAGGTCTTGAAAAAGAAGGGTCAACACTGCAAATATTGACTCTTTGCATCAACTTCATGTAATTGTCAATAAACGGCTTTGACACTTATGAAATGCTTGTAATTATACTTCAGTATTCCATAGTAACATCTGACAAAAATATCTAAAGACACTGAAGCAGCAAACTTTGTGGAAATTAATATTTGTGTCATTCTCAAAACTTTTGGACACGACTGTAGACAAACACTGGACAATAAGGTTCTGTAGTGTTGTCATGGTCTATTCTTGCTCTGAAATATCAAAACCAATGCTTGCCAAGCTAAACTAAAACTTTATCCTCATTTCTCTTTCATCTCCCTGATGTAGCTCCTGGCATGTTCCCCAGGCTGATGGTTTAATGTGTCTGTACAGTACATTGGGATTTTCTTGCTACTGTCAGCTCAGATGTAAGAAAAACTCAATCACAATGCATAAAACATCTAATAAACCTTACATTTATTGAAGACATTTTTTATGTTTTAATTAAACTATGATGATAACGAAACAACAGTTTCACTCATACCCTTGGTAGAGGAGAAAGTTTGGAAGTAAAAGCTTAATTGGCAAGTCTACAAGTTGACATAATGGTTCTTGTCATTTCAGGTCATAACTAACACTCTGAGAGTTGGGGGATTGAATGTGGGGTGAGTGTGGTACCAGCAGAGACAAGGCTGTGCCTTAACTGTCCCTTATCTTTAACTCTAACAGACATTGAGGAAACGGGCGAGAAGGCAGCCTGTCAGACCTGGCCGTTGATTCGATTAGTTTTCCTGTCACAGCTAGGGTTTTTTCAATCTGTCCCTAAGAAGAAAACCGCTCCGGACACGCTGCACCCTGTTGGAGGCTGACTACCATTTGCCATAGTAGAAAGGTTCTCTTGCATCAATACACTCAACCTGCAAAGTTCAAAGGCACTATAACTAAGGCAATGTGTCTTACATCTTTAGATCAAACACTGCTCACATACAGCTCTGCTTCTTATTAAACTAGAGAATGCCTCACCCATGATACCATTCACCTAGCTGCTAGTCTGTTTTCCAAGAAACAAAACAGGCTACGGATTTATTTGTTTAGATCCCCAATTAGGCGTTACTAATGCAACAGCTAGGCTACTCTTTCTGTAATTCGACACATCGAACACGAATTGAGAATGATTATTCCTGCCACCAGTCAAATCTGTATAAACAAAGCAGCTCACAGCTACACACTTTGAAATACAATTTTCTCTGTTCAATTCAACTTTGAAGTAGACTTCTCTGATGCGATTCTGGAGACCAAAAAATAATAAATGAACCGGTTTCTTCTAGGAGTCCTAACTCACACAGATAACTCCTCATCTCCATAGGTAACTGGAGTATACATCACTCATCTGACATGGGAGTGAGACAATTTGCCCAGCTGTGTTCTACTAGTGGAAACTTCCTGACAGGAGGGGACAGATGCTACTGATGTTGAAGGATGTTTTATTTGAGACTTGGCATTCTCAAATTCCTTCATATGAACATTGACCAGGGGAGTTTAGCTAGAGGTCATACCCAATATAATTTGACATATCAAACACTAGATTTGTTATAAGAATGATTATTTCTGCCTTTAGTCAAAGCTATATAGACGAAGCAGCACTCTGCTATTATTCTACCTTTATTTCAACAAGGAACACAGACTGAGACCAAGGTCTCTTTTACAGCTGGGCCTTGCGTATACATGTTTACACATACAGTTTAGGTACAATGATTAAAAACTAAACAAGACAAACAAAACGATCACAGATAAAACATTTTTTTTTTTTTAAATACAGCAACAGATTTCATTTACACATAGGTTATTCTACTAACAGCACAAGAACTTGCATTACCCGAAACAGTTACAAGCAATACAAAAAATAAAAATGCTCCAATAAATATTTAAAATGGGCGACAAGAGTCTCAAGTTTAAGTTTAGTCTGCAGGCTATTCCATAGGCAAGGAACGTAACAGGAAAAGGCAGCCATACCCAAATCTGTGGAAATCGCTTGGGCCTCAAGTGTAATCCCTGCTTGAGACCTGGTTTTAGGAATTATAATGTTGATGAGTGATGATAAATAAGAAGGTAGTTTATTCAGAAGTGCTTTATAGACAAACACAAGAGCATGTTGTTCTCGTCTCACGAACAGCGAAGTCCAACCCACATTTTGATATAAAACACAGTGGTGAGTTCTGTAGCTAGCACCCGTAATAAACCTAAGTGCACAATAAGTAGCATCCAGCGATTTAAGTGTTGATGCCGTAGCATGCATGTAAATAATATCCCCATAATCTATAACAGACATAAAAGTAGCTTGCACAATTTGTCTTCTATTTGTAGAGGACAAGCATGTCCTGTTTCTATAGAGGAAGCCTGGCTTGATTTTTAGCCGTTTACAAAGTTCGTCAATATGCATTTTAAAAGACAGTTTATCATCCAAACATATCCCTAAGTATTTATATGCAGAGACCTGATTAATTCGAGAACCATCTAAGCTCTTAAGTGCATGTGTATTTTCAACCAACTTTTTGAACCTATTAAAAATCATAAAATGTGTTGTGTTTTCTTTGCATTTAAAACAAGTTTCAGCTGTATAAAAAGACCCTTGTAATATCTTAAAATCTGTCTCCAATAGTGATAATGCTTGGTCAGCTGTTGAAGCGATAGAGTACATGACAGTGTCATCAGCATATAAATTAATTTGACACTTTCTTATCTCATCACCGATATTGTTTATGTGGAGAGTGAACAGTAATGGACCAGGTATAGAACCTTGTGGGACCCCTTTAACCAACTCCAATGGCTCTGACTAGATGCCGTCGACTCTAACAGCCTGACTTCTATCCTTTAGATAGTCATGAAACCAACGACAGGCATCCAGTCCCAGTCCTATTGACGACAGCTTACCCAAAAGTATTGCATGGTCTACAGTGTCAAAAGCTTTAGATAAATCTATGAACAAGGCGGCACAGTACTTTCTATTATCTAGGGCATTAGTAATATAATTTACAACACGTACAGTGGTCGTAATAGTACTGTGTTTAGGTCTAAAGCCAGATTGATTACTAGAAAGAGTATTGTTAACAGTTAAAAAATATTGTAGTTTCCTATTCACCAGTGACTCTAGAATTTTAGCCAAACAGGAGAGCTTAGAGATGGGCCGATCATTATCCAATTCACTACCATCACCTCCCTTCAGGAGTGGTAAAAGAAAAGCTGTTTTCCAAGATTTAGGAATCTTTCCTACGACAAATGTTTGATTAAAAATGTGCGTCACTACACCAGCAATAATAGGTTCCGCACACTTGAGTAAATATGGATCCAGATTGTCAGCGCCTAATAATTTCTTAGAATCTATAGCAGATAGTGCAGATAAGACCTCATCTTCTGTGACTTTTTGAAAATTAAAAACCGGCTTACTGTTTTCACAACAGCTGAAGGCAGAGGGACTGAAACAATAGACCGGTCAGGATCATGTTGCCCATTTTTTCTTTCAAAAAGAAAACCAGCAGAAATAAAATGCTTATTAAAAACATCACAAATTTCAGTTTGGTCACTGATGATCCCAGATTGATGTAATTTGCTTCGGCAGGGAAGTCAAGGAGTTTCCTCGTTTAAGTGAGTTGAGTTTTCCAGAATTTAGCGGGATCAACAGCAGACTTTGTCATAGCATCAAAAAATACCTAGATTTTGCCTTTTTTATTCCTCCAGTCCATTTATTTCTCAATTGCCTAAAAAGCAGCCAATCAGCTGTTTCACCAGTTTTCCTCGCCAAGGCCCATGCTTGATTCTTTTGCTGAAAAAGGATTTTCAAATCACAGGAGAACCAAGGATTAGTTCGATTTTTTACCCCAAGTCGCTTTAACGGGGCGTGTTTATCAGCCACGAAGGTAAAAATTGATGAAAAGAGAACGCTATAACTGGGTCCATCTTGCAGTTTACGGATAAAAGATACCGACACCCAGACGAAAAACCCCATAGAGCAAGCAATGCAGATTTGGAAGCACACTGGCTAGGAAAAATATAAATAAAATGCTATATAAAATACATTTATTAATATCTACATTTGTTTTTTTCCACATGTTTTTCTATTACACACCTTAATGCATACTTTAAAAATTATATTATGTGAACTAAGCATAAAAAATAAAATAAATCCTCAAAATTAAATGTTTCTATTATTAATGTTACTGTCCACACAACAACAAAAATACTTAAATACATGTAATTTTGTTCTTGAAACATGTAATTGAAATACTGAGGGTGGCAGGTAGCCTAGCGGTTAGAGTGTTGGGCCAGTAACCAAAAATTTGCTAGTTTGAATCCCTGAGCTGACAAGGTGAAAAATCTGTTGATCTGCCCTGAAGCAAGGCACTTAACCCTAATTGCTTCAGGGTCACCATCAATAATGGCTAATCCCATGCTGTGACCTCACTCTCAGAGTGTGTCTCAGGGTGTGCGGGATATGCAAAAAAAATGCAATTTCACACCACACACTTGAACAGGTTACACACTTGTACATTTGTGAAACAGGACAAATACAAGCACTCCCTATTTGACCTTTGAATTCCATTCATTCCTATGGAGGAGTGTCAACCTGTGGCTTTAAACCCAGCATGATCAATCCAGGGTTTATAGACATCATTGGTCCTAACTCATACAGATAACTCCTCATCTCAGTGCAAAATAAACTCTCACTGTGTGGTGTGATATGATGGGTTCAGCAGGGGTTCACCCACACAGTCCACTGAGTCCAGGGGATACTGATAGAGAAGAACATCTACATTAACACCACGCCATTTACAATCTTCACTGCTTTATGTCAACAGCAAGCATAGCACCTCTACTGCTTCATGCCACAGCACGACTCTCCCGAGCAATTTCCCCAAGCCTCTTGGCGCTCGCTGTTTATGAGTTTCCGAGTTCTCCTAGCAAAACAAAGATAACATCCCATTCCCACCTTTCACAGTTGATTTAAGATGAGTGACGGTTCATGACTACAGATCTGTTTACTTTAGCCCTCGAAGACTCAAGTTTCACCAAAGCAAGGTGTTACAGAATACATCATCTCAAGTGTTGTTTTGTTGTCGGAAATTAGCTCTATTGCCCTGTTCCGAATTCAGTAAAATAGCATACTTTATTGCTCAAGACATACTTTACTGTTTCTACAACTTTCTCTGTAGAAAAAGAGTGAAACTCAGAAAGGACACGGCTTCATCAAACCATTAAATTGGTTTTGGAGGGAGGGGTAAGAGCTGGCTAACTGGGTGCTGTGACACAACAGGCAGCCAGGAGGAGTGCTGCAGGTTTTGAAGAGGCTGAAGATGCAGACTCTCTCCTCTCCTCCTCTTTTCGTAAGCAGTGAGAGCAGACAGCTGGGCTTGGAAAGCATCACATATAAACACGGCCCAATCCCTTTAAACCATCAAATATTCAACGCACCATTTCCAGTTCAAACTGCCGGCCGTAGGCTAGACACTAGGGTAAAAATTCACTGGACCATATCTACAGGCACATTTGCATTTTTATAGATGTCTTGATATAATATAAATAGAAACCTTTTAAGACACACTGACTGGAAGCAAGCCAAGAAACTAGCTTTTCTTTGTCGGACTCATATTGACCTCCTTCAATAAGAAGAGCACTTTGAAGCATTACTTACAGATAAATCAGTTTTGGTTCATAGTACGGCTACGAGGAGAACATCTTTCCTCTCTATCCTCAATAAACTCATCTACATTAGGCTCAATCCACTAAGAGCATCAACTGAGCACAGGGAGAATTTACATACAGTACAGTCTGACTTTAGCGTACCTTCCCTTGTCGCAAAACATTCAGTGGTTGCAGCAGCTTATCCATTAAACTTCTGGACCCTAACTTCTACACTGTAAAGAGTAATTAATAACACAACACCAGTCTGCAGTAATAACGTTCAACTGTATAATTTACGTCAGAAAATGAAGTCGCTACTAGAGCAGATAAGATCATTCAGCAGGCATATATATATAACAAATAACCACTGGAAATGCTAACACAAAACACTGAAGTATAGAAACAACCAGATAAAAATACATAATAGACAACAACTTGCAAACAGATATAGAACAGCCATGAGAAATCTATAGATTTCAGTTACAGCAACTTATTAGACAATGATCCCTTGGCTTACATGTTCAATTTTTTTCTCTTTCCTGCGGAGCCAGACGCCTGCAGAGTAATCCTGCTGCTGGACGGTTCTGTATATGGTATTAGCGGGGACCACTGGGGGACCACCCCCTTTCAGCTGGAGCTCCATAAAGTCCCCTGACAGCAGCTTGGCTCATGTCAGGTTGGGCTGGAGAAGCCCTCTGCTCAGCCCCCTGGAGTGGGTCTCCACCCTAGCTGTATGACTTAGGGATCCCATGTGTTGTGTTGCTGATGCAGCGTGACGGAAGAAGAAGAGACCCCCGTCAGGATCAGACCCCAGTAGAGTCAGCAACACTGCCGTCGGTGCTGGCCAACCTGGTCTCAGAGCATTTAGTATTATTCTGTATGTAAATCTGACGCTCCATTTAGTATGATATGTTTAGTTTGGTATATACTGTATACAGTGATCCCTCGCCACTTCGCGGTTCACTTATCGCGGATTCGCTATTTCGCGGATTTTCATAATGCATTTTTTTTTTTTTTTTGGTGCATTGTGCTCTGCATTCTGATTCGCTAAAAACTCACTCCCGCTTCTTGTATCAAAACATGCTACGAATTGTGCTATCATTTTGTCGTCTCGTGCAGTTATGTGTACGTACATAAAACGTACATAAGACTAACGCTTGGTCGCTTAGCAACCATGGTGCGAATGGCCACTGAACTTAAGCGAGTAGCTGAGGAATGGGACCCTTTGATGAGCCGTTCATTACAGTTCTCCAACGTAATCGATGGTGGCATGTCGGTGTACAAGGATCTTTTTGCAAAGAAGAAAAAAGAGCGACAACAGCTGCCTATCACTATGTTCTTCTCCCGAACAAACACACCTGCACCGCGGGCTTCAGAAGAAGAGAACACTGCAGAGCGCAGTCAGGATGCAGCGGCCCAGTCTGAAGAGCAGTGAAACGGCCTACACGTGAGTCACTGTATTTGTATACATGTAATAGTTGCTAATTGTAAAAAAAAAAAAAAGTTTTCTATTTCGTGGATTTCACTTATCGCGGGTCATTTTCGGAACGTAACCCCCGCGATAAACGAGGGATTACTGTATATATATATATTCATTTGTGGATGTCCATCACCTGTTTTGTATGATATTACATATTACAATTAGTATTATATGTTACAAATCTGCAAAACGTTCAATATGTTACAAATTCACAAAACGTATGATATGTTATGGATTCTAGCTAGGTGGCTACTGTTAGGTAGCTGGCTAACGTTAGCTAGGCTAGGGGTTAGGGTTAAGGTTAGGTTTAAGTTTAGGAGTTAGGTAAAGGGCTAAGGTTAGGGAAGGGTTAGCTAACATGCTAAGTTGTTTCAAAGTAGCTAAAAAGTAGTAAGTATAGTTGAAAAACTGCTGATTAGCTAAAATGCTAAAGTTGTCCGTGATAAGATTTGAACTCTCAACCTTTGGGTTGCTAGACGTTTGCGTTATACACCTACCCATCCACCCTATTTTTGTTTTTGCCTTAAGTAACCATCTGGTTTATGTAACCATACTGTATCATACTAATTTGAGTGTCCCGGATTTACATTTACTATGCTACGCCTAGTCTATGAGACTAGGCTTTACTGGCAGAGGTAGGAGGCTCTCTCTCTCCTTCTCCCCCTCATGTCTGTTTCTCGGTCTTTCTATTTCTCTGTCGCCACCACTCTCCTCTCTGTCTTTACCTCCACCACTCTCCATCTCAAGCAGGGATATCCTTGGTCATCAGAGGGAGCATTCACAGACACACAAAGATATACACATGCATACATAAATTCCTGCATACATGCGCGCACACACACACCAATATGTATGATCCGCAGTTACCTCTGCTCACCTCCGCCCATCACAAGTCACACAGGCAACAGAGCTTGAAGTCTAATTACCTCAACCTCCTTTTCCAGAGGAACAGTCAGAGCTCCTTAATTAGGACTCATTGTAGCATGAAAGTCTGCCTTCAAATAAAATCAAATTAAAGTTTATTGGTCGCGTACACAGATTTGCAGGTGTTATAGCAGGTGCAGAGAAATGCTTATGTTACCAGCTCCAACAGGGCAGTAGAATGTCTCGCATATACAATACAAATACACAAATAATCAAAAATCTAAACAAGAAATAACAATCAAGAGTAGATACAGAGTGAGAATGTGTCAGAATCCAGTATTTAAATACGTGGTATGTATAGACAGTATATACTTAAGACGAATAATTATAACTTCCTGGAATAACTTCCTGATGAATAGAGATAACAGTGGACTATTTTCACCTACACTACCCTTTCATTTGTTGGGACCCACAGTAGGTGAATAATTCAGCTGGACTTTCACCATTTTTATAGTTTCGGTAGGTGTCACATAGTTTGGAGATATTACTTAGTACAAAAGACAGGTTATAGGACATCACTCAACCAGCCCATTAATGACAGCTGTGTCTAGCTGCTTTACTTTTGGTAGCAATTGTTCATAAAGGCTTGGATCATCCACATGTGTGCTAAAATTGAGCAATAAGTTTGGAGATATAGATTGAGCTCTCCCAAACTATTTTGCTACATGTACATCACAAAGGATCGATTGAGGTGTATCATTTTATTTAGGATCAATAGCAAATGCCTGATTCTTAATTACCCGATTATCTTAACCTTTCAGACAACCATTTACATTATGACTATGACATTTCCCACGTTACTCTATCAATATCTGCACTGCACTACTTTATTTTATTTAACTAGGCAAGTCCGTTAAGAACAAATTCTTATTTACAATGACTGCCTACTCCGGCCAAGCCTCCCTTCACCCCGGACGACGCTGGGACAATTGTGCACCGCCCTATGGTACTCCCGATCACAGCCGGTTGTGATACAGCCCGGGATCGAACCCGGGTCTGTAGTCACGGCTCTAGCACTGCGGTGCAGTGCCTTAGACCGCTGCGCCACTCGGTCCAAAAGAACAACATCAAATGAAGCTGAGTCGTGTTTGTATCTTTGCAAGGAGAGGCAGGTGTTGTGCCCTCCTGGTTCTTGTTAAAGGTTGCCGTCAATCCCATTATATTCCAATCACATTCTCTACCAGAAGAGCCTATCAGAGAAGCATCAGGAGTCCATCCAGCATACTGAACTCTGGCCAACATTATAACTACCACTGGGCCCACCTTCTGGCTCTGGTTCAGAGACTAAAATACAATTGATCTTGATCTGACATTAGCCTAGATTAAGAAGATAGCTAAACTGTAAAACAAATTCTGTTGTTTTTACAGTAGTTTACTGGCAGCCAGTAACCTTTAAATTACTATAAAAAAAAAAGGTACAGTATGTTACCATAAATACTGTTAAACCAAAATTCCTTTGGAATATATGGTAACACACTGTACTTTTTTCCAATAATTTACAGATAACTATCTGCCAGTAAATTGCCTGTATAAACAGCAGGATTGTTTTACAGCGTATGCTACACATACTTGAAAATTATAATTTAAAATACTTGGGATCACTGCAATTTTACTATGTGGCAATTAATTATCAAACTAATGTTGGCATACGACAAATGTTTTACTTGCTTCCAAAGTTGTTTTCCCCCTGCACACATAAAGGAGAATGTGTGGGATATGACATTAAAAACAGTTAGCAAATTAGGACATTATGTGGATGCCATTACCAGCGGCGGCAGATTAGGTTGCACCTTGTCCAATTTTACCCAGCGATATTTAAATGAGCCATGAAATGACTTAGTAAACACGTCAACGGGAGCTACGGTGAACAAATATAGCCTCGTATGGTTTACAAAAATACGTATTTAAAACCCACCAATGAATAATGCCACTGGATTTAAATAAAGGTCAAATATATAAATACAGTATATATTTGTTTATTGAACAGAAATGCATACTGTGCCGCTTTAAATGACGTTACAACTTCAAAGTCTTGAAATATAGATAAATATGCTGCGCTTCAATTGAATACTTTCTCAGCATCAAAGGATTAGGCACAACAAAGTCTAACATAAAGTATTATCAACTGACACCATGAAAAAAAGCCTTAAAGGCCTTTTGAGCCGTGCCCTTGCAGGATGCAGCCAAATAGACAATAGATTAATTAAACCAGCCTTAACTAATGCAGTCCATCCTGATAGAATCAAGAAAATCAGCGACAGCAAGTATCTATCTAAAGCTGCTATCGGTGATAAGGTAAAACAGTGATTCGTAGGTTGAATATAGTTCTGCTAAATCCAGAGGTTAGACTGCTATTGTGTTGTATTGTCTTTCATAGTGCGTGCACCATGTATTAATCCCCTACCATCATATTCTGCGAACATTCAATATTTATTGTTTTTCATTCCCATTTAATATAAAACCTATGGCATTTGTCCTCAGTCCCTGGAATTGGGACCGAAAATTAATTGCCTTTGTGACAATCTCTGTACAAACCGGATTCATTATTATTCACTGTGCATGAAATTGAGGATAAACTTTGGTCATTCGTTGAGTCTGTCGACTGCTTCAAATTGAATGTGTAGAACATGCCATTATATCGTTCGGGCTAAGAAAACACTTGACCTGCAGTGATTTAATTAAGCAATATCGTATGCATGGCCTCCAATGATTACTCAGCACATGCCTCAGCCAAAATCGATATCCCCAAAAAACTTTCCAAAACATGATCAAAAGGACCTTACCTCCATCTCTCCTCTGCGTCTTCTCTCTGCAGCCAATGCATTGCAGCTTTTTATCAACTACCAGTCTTTTTGTTTTGGGATTAATTAGTTGTTTAACATTGTGTCCCATATCTGGCTAACCCTGAATTAAACAAGGTTCATTGTCATTGTGCTTTGCAGGCTGGCAGAAATGTTTAACTGCCTCTTGTCCTCTAAGGATAATAGGGAGAGAGTTACGTTTTATAGTAAATTGGGTTGATGTTAAGGTTGTCTTTTCCATGGCATTGGAAGTGAATATACCTTTTTGTTTGCTACCATTTTGGGGGTTTGCCTTCGAGGGATGGTCAGACATTTATTCATGCCCCTTTGAGGCTTCACATACTTTATTTTCCCATTCTATGCACTTAAGTGTCCTCTGTGGATTTGGCTCGAGTGTTGGAAGATGACAGTTTGGGTTTAGCACAATGAATAATGAATGTGATTCAGTGCTGGAGTGAGTTTTCTGTGCTTCTCCCTCCTATAGTCCACTGGGCCCTGGGATGTAGGCTACTGCATGCCTTTAATGTCCACTGGGGATATACTGTTCAGCTTTGACTATCTAGGAAATAAAACTAAAGCCTCTGATACTTAATTAACTGGGTTCCTCTTAGACACCCTGTGCCAAAAGAGTGAAATTATTATTGTACTTACCCTGTCTTGAAGTATGTCATGGTCCTACATTTTGGACATGGTCACCTTGGCAACACCACCCACACACCACATGTTCCTTTGAAGAGAAATACAATAGAAAATGGCTGTCAGTGTCAAAAGATACTCATAGCGTGTACTCGTGTTGCCTGCGATTCGTATATCTTTGCAACGTTCCAACTTTTATCCTACAGTAGCCTATATGGTTCCATGGCAGTACTGTACTGGTGATTTAAAATGGCCAATTACTGTATGTGTTTTAATAGGGCATGTCTCAGGTGCCAAGTAAAGTTCTCACAGAACCTCTGAGAGCTGCTGAGACCCAGGGGACAGCTTGAATCAGGCCATAATACAGACTGCATAGCTGTCACAGAGCACACCATGAAGTGTGTGTAGGAAGGCTCTCCTTTTCATGCTAGCGGCTCGGTTTAATCACTGCAAAAACTCCCTGGGCTGAGTCAATTAGTTGATTGGGCTTTTTCTCTGCTCGGTGAGATAGGCTAATAAGCAAAAATGTGTATAAGTAGGGGAAGCAGGTTTGGTACACAATAGGCCTCACACTGTGTTGTTCTTACCCCCAGGCTAACACTGTCCCTGGGCTAGCTTAGCCTGTGTTCACACAAGCAGGGCTAACAGACACCAACTGTCACTTTTCTGGAGTAGAATGTTCAAATTAGGTAACATCTAAATGGCTAGCCTCAAAGTCGGTGCTAACCCTGCTCCAGAACAGGCGAGCTAGCCCTGGACTAAGGTTGGTGCTAGCCCAGTTTAGAATGTACAAGTGTGAACACCCTCTTAGTCCCGACCTAAAAGCTCCCGTAGCCGAGTGCTAAAGAGGCTCTTAGTCCTGGGCTAAATGCAGTGTGAACACGGCTTATGTTATACCTTTGCAATCAGGGTTTTGTGTTTTTCATGTTCAGGTCAGCAGCAACTCCTGGCTTTCCAAATAATCACTGTATGTTGTGCATGGCTATCCATTGGATTCCCTGTCTTTTGTGGCCACCTAGTGGATGTTTGTGTTGCTCAAAAACTCAGCACTGAAGAAGCTGGTTTTGAATTCTGTCAGTTGATCTTGAAATATATTCACAGTACAATATTTTAGAAAAAAAGTTCAATTTCAGAATAACTTGCAGTGGATTATAAATCCTAGACTGGTCATGCAAACATCCATGCTATATCAAAGGGCCACACCTAATATACATACAGTTTAATATATTATCTCGACTGATTCTATTCATCCAAATGAATTTGCCATCAAAAGAAAGTAATTTCATTATTTATTACATAATGGCTTTACAAATATTAACTGTAATCAGCCAATAAACAATTCTTTAATATGAAAAATAGTACATGTACAAGAGGGTTATCAAACCGTTTATATTATTAAACAAACATGTTCAATAATATTACTCATTTGAAATAACTTACCATAAAGGACACATTCTGACATTCATCAAACATTTCATTGAGCCCCAACCAGACATTTCACATGGTAGTCTCCTCAAAATGGCTGATTGCAGTTTCCTTTTTAAAGGGACAGCAGGTACATGATATAATCCTATCAGGTACTTCTCCATAGTGATAGACATCTAAAAGGTCCCACCTGTTACATTCTAATGCTGCATACATAAAACTGGGTGGGGGATTCTATAGGTTAAGCAAAGATCATATAATTTCATCCAGATTATCAGGATGGATAAGCCAATTAATTATACTCCTGAGCAAACATTCCATAACTGCAGATGGCAGTAAATTACCAACCTTGGCTTTATACCTGTTCTGACAACACACTCCAGGTGGCAGTATGCACCTTTTCAGTTTATTTGCCAACTAATAGAAGTACAGTAGGAGAAGAAGAAATTGACTCCTTTAAAATGGAGGAAGCCCTCAATGGCACTTCTCATGCTGTCATAGAAGGGCCCTCTATCCACCTCTATGGATTATACAATTACAAACAGGATGTCTCTAACCATTTAATATTGCATTAGTGCGTTTGAAATGTTTATATTGCCATCTTTATCTCTCTTGCTCTCTGTCTTTCGGTCTCACATGCACTCATGCACATACATACACACACACACACACACACACACACACACACACACACACACACACACACACACACACACACACACACACTTCCCTCTCTAGTACGCTTGTGTGACTGGATAAATTGACAAATTCACAGAATCAGGATCCCCTACAATGAGAAGATTATACACTGGGCTACACTAGGTTAATCTCAAGGGCTTCTCTAATATAAATATTCTATGCCATTTAGCAGATGCTTTTATCCATAGAGACTTTGTGGGGAGATGCAGAGAATGTGTGTAGAACCAGCACTTAATGGTTATTATTTATCTGTTGTATAGAGTACGCTAGCCACACTCAATTTCATAGAATGAAATGTTTGATAGTACAGTATGGTAGACATCTTCATCCAAGAATTTCAAACTTTTCAATATCGTGTCAATAGAGGATTGATTCTGACACAACAACTAAATATTAAATTGTGCTGTCACAAGAAAAATAATATGCTATTGGAAAGAATATCCATTCCACCTATTCCATCATAATTTGACTCACCCAAAAGAAAAAAAACTATTAAAAAAATAACCTAGATATTATTAAAGCGTGCCATGTCTTTGGTGTGAGAAAATTGGATTTGGGCTTTGTCAAGGATCATTAGGCTCCAATCAGTGCCGAGGCTCCTATCTACAAGACTAAGTTATGTCCTTATTACACTGTCTCTCAAACAGGCAAACACTGAAGCAAAAAACAACTGGCCCTGAAGCCGACCGTCCTATTACTCATACGGACAAGTCCTGCCCTCTGAGCTCCAGTTCTATTTAATCAAATGATCATCTGGTTGGCGATTGCAGTCTTTTTTGTTATTGCAACCATAACCAAGGTCATACTGGAATGGTCATTCATATCTTGACAACATTATAGAGACAATATTATCTGTAGAGGGACTGCAGGAATTTGAGTCACTCGTGACTGCAGAAGGGTACAATAGGTCTAAGTCCTAACGGGTATATGTAGCATTGTTTTTTTTAATGTATCATATATTTCATAGGGTGTGTGATCATATTTAATGCACAATAGTACTGGTAGATATAATACATGAACATTTGTAAATTTCAGCTTTGTATAGTTATTCTACCATAAGAACCGTATCCAAAGACAGGGCTTTCAACAAAGGTCCTAACAAATAAACTATGTGCACATTTTTCTATACCCTAATCTGTACTGACCTAAAACAACAATCACATAGAAATCAACCCCTTATAATGAAAAATGTAATATGGACATATTGTAAAAGCATTAACCTGACACGAAAACAATATGATGTTTGGGCTGTACAGACCAGTGGAAGACCAGTGGATGCTGATGTAACTATGTGCAAACGTTCGATTAAAGTAGTGGCAGCAGTAAATTCCTCTTGAATTTGCAGACGTGTTGCTGTGCGTTTCGTTGCTGTGCGTTTTGTTGCCAACCTTACTTTGCTAGCTGACAACTTTACGTTTTTTTTTTCTTTTTACTTTTTAATTACCGTTTATATTTTTATTTTTTCCCATCACAACTTTTTTCCCTCATTCAACTTTTTCACTCCGGACGCTTTATCTGGACATGGTTCGTCAGCACCTTCAACAGCCGAAGCTAAGTAGTAACATTAACATGATGTCTTTTAATTGCAGTCGCTGTACTCATAATATACAGGAGAACGATCGCCTTACGGCGAGGATAGCTGTGCTACAAGCCCAGCTTCAGACGCAATCGTTAGGCAAGGGTAATTTCAGTGTAGGAAAGGAAGAAAAAGCGCCTGTGCCACCAGTAAGTACAGATACTAACGTTAGTATAAATCCCCCCCGCACAGTCCCTGCAGCCGTACAATTTTCTCATGGCTTCTGGAGGGAAATGCTGTAGGAATGCTCAACTGGTGTCGCTCATTCAGCCGACAGAAACTTTCAACCGGTTTTCCCCATTAAGTAGCGAGTCGGAGTCTGAGGCCGAGTCTTCTCTTGTCTTTACTCCTCCCGTTACGGGGTCTGAGACGCCGAAGGCTCCCACCATTAGCTCTGACAAATTGAAAACCCTAGTCATTGGCGACTCCATTACTCGCAGTATTAGACTTAAAACGAATCACCCAGCGATCATACACTGTTTACCAGGGGGCAGGGCTACCGACGTTAAGGCTAATCTGAAGATGGTGCTGGCTAAAGCTAAAACTGGTGAGTATAGAGATATTGTTATCCACGTCGGCACCAACGATGTTAGGATGAAACAGTCAGAGGTCACCAAGCGCAACATAGCTTCAGCGTGTAAATCAGCTAGAAAGATGTGTCGGCATCGAGTAATTGTCTCTGGCCCCCTCCCAGTTAGGGGGAGTGACGAGCTCTACAGCAGAGTCTCACAACTCAATCGCTGGTTGAAAACTGTTTTCTGCCCCTCCCAAAAGATAGAATTTGTAGATAATTGGCCCTCTTTCTGGGACTCACCCACAAACAGGACCAAGCCTGACCTGCTGAGGAGTGACGGACTCCATCCTAGCTGGAGGGGTGCTCTCATCTTATCTACCAACATAGACAGGGCTCTAACTCCACAATGAAATAGGGTGCAGGCCAGGCAGCAGGCTGTTAGCCAACCTGCCAGCTTAGTGGAGTCTGCCACTAGCATAGTCAGTGTAGTCAGCTCAGCCATCCCCATTGAGACTGTGTCTGTGCCTCGACCTAGGTTGGGCAAAACTAAACATGGCGGTGTTCGCCTTAGCAATCTCATTAGGATAAAGACCTCCTCCATTCCTGCCATTATTGAAAGAGATCGTGATACCTCACATCTCAAAATAGGGTTACTTAATGTTAGATCCCTCACTTCAAAGGCAGTTATAGTCAATGAACTAATCACTGATCACAATCTTGATGTGATTGGCCTGACTGAAACATGGCTTAAGCCTGATGAATTTACTGTGTTAAATGAGGCCACACCTCCTGGTTACACTAGTGACCATATCCCCCGTGCATCCCGCAAAGGCGGAGGTGTTGCTAACATTTACGAAAGCAAATTTCAATTTACAAAAAAGAAAATGACGTTTTCGTCTTTTGAGCTTCTAGTCATGAAATCTATGCAGCCTACTCAATCACTTTTTATAGCTACTGTTTACAGGGCTCCTGGGCCTTATACAGCGTTCCTCTCTGAGTTCCCTGAATTCCTATTGGACCTTGTAGTCATAGCAGATAATATTCTAATTTTTGGTGATTTTAATATTCATATGGAAAAGTCCACAGACCCACTCCAAAAGGCTTTCGGAGCCATCATCGACTCAGTGGGGTTTGTCCAACATGTCTCTGGACCTACTCACTGCCACAGTCATACTTTGGACCTAGTTTTGTCCCATGGAATAAATGTTGTAGATCTTAATGTTTTTCCTCATAATCCTGGACTATCGGACCACCATTTTATTACATTTGAAATCACAACAAATAATCTGCTCAGACTCCAACCAAGGAGCATCAAAAGTTGTGCTATAAATTCTCAGACAACACAAAAATTCCTTGATGCCCTTCCAGACTCCTCTGCCTACCCAAGGACGTCAGAGGACAAAAATCAGTTAACCACCTAACTGAGGAACTCAATTTAACCTTGCGCAATACCCTAGATGCAGTTGCACCCCTAAAAACGAAAAACATTTGTCATAAGAAACTAGCTCCCTGGTATACAGAAAATACCCGAGCTCTGAAGCAAGCTTCCAGAAAATTGGAACGGAAATGGCGCCACACCAAACTGGAAGTCTTCCGACTAGCTTGGAAAAACAGTACCGTGCAGTATCGAAGAGCCCTCACTGCTGCTCGATCATCCTACTTTTCCAACTTAATTGAGGAAAATAAGAACAATCCAAAATTTCTTTTTGATACTATGCAAAGCTAACTAAAAAGCAGCATTCCCCAAGAGAGGATGGCTTTCACTTCAGCGGTAATAAATTCATGAGCTTCTTTGAGGAAAAGATCATGATCATTAGAAAGCAAATTACGGACTCCTCTTTAAATCTGCGTATTCCTCCAGGGCTTAGCTGTCCTGGATCTGCACAGCTCTGCCAGGGCCTAGGATCAAGAGAGACACTTAAGTGTTTTAGTACTATATCTCTTGACACAATGATGAAAATAATCATGGCCTCTAAACCTTCAAGCTGCATACTGGATCCTATTCCTACTAAACTACTGAAAGAGCTGCATCCTGTGCTTGGCCCTCCTATGTTGAACATAATAAACAGCTCTCTATCCACCGGATGTGTACCAAAGTCACTAAAAGTGGCAGTAATAAAGCCTCTCTTGAAAAAGCCAAACCTTGACCCGGAAAATATAAAAAACCATCAGCCTATATCGAATCTTCCATTCCTCTCAAAATTTTTAGAAAAAGCTGTTGCGCAGCAACTCACTGCCTTCCTGAAGACAAACAATGTATACGAAATGCTTCAGTCTGGTTTTAGACCCCATCATAGCACTGAGACTGCACTTGTGAAGGTGGTAAATGACCTTTTAATGGCGTCAGACCGAGGCTCTGCATCTGTCCTCGTGCTACTAGACCTTAGTGCTGCCTTTGACACCATCGATCACCACATTCTTTTGGAGAGACTGGAAACCCAAATTGGTCTACACGGACAAGTTCTGGCCTGGTTTAGATCTTATCTGTCGGAAAGATATCAGTTTGTCTCTGTGAATGGTTTGTCCTCTGACAAATCAACTGTACATTTCGGTGTTCCTCAAGGTTCCGTTTTAGGACCACTATTGTTTTCACTATATATTTTACCTCTTGGGGATGTTATTCGAAAACATAATGTTAACTTTCACTGCTATGCGGATGACACACAGCTGTACATTTCAATGAAACATGGTGAAGCCCCAAAATTGCCCTCGCTAGAAGCCTGTGTTTCAGACATAAGGAAGTGGATGGCTGAAAACTTTATAATTTTAAACTCGGACAAAACAGAGATGCTTGTTCTAGGTCCCATGAAACATCCCATCCCAACGTCCCATGAGATCTTCTGTTAAATCTGACAATTAATCTTGATGGTTGTAAAGTCGTCTCAAATAAAACTGTGAAGGACCTCGGCGTTACTCTTGACCCTGATCTCTCTTTTGACGAACATATCAAGACTGTTTCAAGGACAGCTTTTTTCCATCTACATAACATTGCAAAAATCTGACATTTTCTGTCCAAAAATGATGCAGAAAAATTAATCCATGCATTTGTTACTTCTAGGCTAGACTACTGCAATGCTCTACTTTCCGGCTACCCGGATAAAGCACTAAATAAACTTCAGTTAGTGCTAAATACGGCTGCTAGAATCCTGACTAGAACCAAGAAATTTGATCATATTACTCCAGTGCTAGCTTCCCTACACTGGCTTTCTGTTAAGGCAAGGGCTGATTTCAAGGTTTTACTGTTAACCTATAAAGCGTTACATGGGCTTGCTCCTACCTATCTTTCCGAGTTGGTCCTGCCGTACATACCTACACGTACGCTACGGTCACAAGATGCAGGCCTCCTAATTGTCCCTAGAATTTCTAAGCAAACAGCTGGAGGCAGGGCTTTCTCCTATAGATCTCCATTTTTATGGAATGGTCTGCCTACCCATGTGAGACGCAGACTCGGTCTCAACCTTTAAGTCTTTACTGAAGACTTATCTCTTCAGTAGGTCATATGATTGAGTGTAGTCTGGCCCAGGAGTGTGAAGGTGAACGGAAAGGCTCTGGAGCAACGAATCACCCTTGCTGTCTCTGCCTGGCCGGTTCCCCTCCACTGGGATTCTCTACCTCTAACCCTATTACAGGGGCTGAGTCACTGGCTTACTGGTGCTCTTTCATGCCGTCCCTAGGAGGGGTGCGTCACTTGAGTGGGTTGAGTTACTGACGTGATCTTCCTGTCTGGGTTGGCGCCCCCCCTTGGTTTGTGCAGTGGTGGAGATCTTTGTGGGCTATACTCGGCCTTGTCTTAGGATTGTAAGTTGGTGGCTGAAGATATCCCTCTAGTGGTGCGGGGGCTGTGCTTTGGCAAAGTGGGTGGGGTTATATCCTTCCTGTTTGGCCCTGTCCGGGGGTATCATCGGATGGGACCACAGTGTCTCCTGACCCCTCCTGTCTCAGCCTCCAGTATTTATGCTGCAGTAGTTTGTGTCGGGGGGCTAGGGCCAGTTGGTTATATCTGGAGTACTTCTCCTGTCTTATCCAGTGTCCTGTGGGAATTTAAGTATGCTCTCTCTAATTCTCTCCTTCTCTCTTTCTTTCTCTCTCTCGGAGGACCTGAGCCCTAGGACCATACGTCAGGACTACTGGGCATGATGACTCCTTGCTGTCCCCAGTCCACCTGGCCTTTCTGCTGTCCCAGTTTCAACTGTTCTGCCTGCAGTTATGGAACCCCTACCTGTCCCAGACCTGCTGTTTTCAACTCTTAATGATCGGCTATGAAAAGCCAACTGACATTTATTCCTGATTATTATTTGACCATGCTTGTCATTTATGAACATTTTGAACATCTTGGCTCTCTCTAATTCTCTCCTTCTCTCTTTCTTTCTCTCGGAGGAACTGAGCCCTAGGACCATACATCAGGACTACCGGGCATGATGACTCCATGCTGTCCCCAGTCCACCTGGCCTTGCTGCTGTCCCAGTTTCAACTGTTCTGCCAGCGGTTATGGAACCCCTACCTGTCCCAGACCTGCTGTTTTCAACTCTTAATTATCGGCTATGAAAAGCCAACTGACATTTATTCCTGATTATTATTTGACCATGCTTGTCATTTATGAACATTTTGAACATCTTGGCCATGTTCTGTTATAATCTCCACCCGGCAAAGCCAGAAGAGGACTGGCCACCCCTCATAGCCTGGTTCCTCTCTAGGTTTCTTCCTAGGTTTTGGCCTTTCTAGGGAGTTTTTCCTAGCCACCGTGCTTCTACACCTGCATTGCTTGCTGTTTGGGGTTTTAGGCTGGGTTTCTGTACAGCACTTTGAGATATTAGCTGATGTACGAAGGGCTATATAAAATAAACTTGATTGATTGAAGCTGCAGAGGGGAGGACGGCCTCCACTGATACAGACCTAACACAACAATCACAGAAAGAGGCTGAGAGAGTGGGAGAGAGAGAGAGAGAGACAAATGTATGACCATATTAGAGACACATATTTCCCTCAGATTACACAGACCCATAAATCCAATTTTGATCAACTCTATTGGGTGAAATACCACAGTGTGCCATCACAGCAGCAAGATTTGTGACCTGTTGCCACAAGAAAAGGGCAACCAGTGAAAAACAAACACCATTGTAAATACAACCCATGTTTATTTATTTTCCCTTTTGGACTTTAACTATTTGCACATCAATACAACACTGTATATATATACATAATATGACATTTGAAATGTCTCTATTCCTTTGGAATGTTTGTGAGTATAATGTTTGTTTTTAATTTCTCTTGAGTTATCTAGTTTACTTGGTTTGGCAATGTAAACATATGTTTCCCATGCTAATAAAGCCCATTGGGGGAGAAAGAAACAGAGCGAGAGAGAGACCTGATTTTAAACCCAGACTGCAGGGAAAGTGTCTGATCCTGGTGGTCATACAGTACGTGATTGAAGAGGGGGTCATCTGCGTGAGTTCTCATTCTGAAGTAACAAGATGGATAATACTGTCAGTGCTTTAGCCCAGCCCAGCTTCAGACCTCCCTGTTTAGACGCACTGCAAATTGAAGGCAGGACAGATGGCAGCGTTTCATAAACCCTGTCTGGCACAAGCCGCTCAGAGGATATGAAATCACATTTTCATCCTCACCGATGATCCTCATGGCTGGCTCACTGATACTGTATAACAGGATTTGTCTGAAATGGGCTTGGCAACGTGCAGTATCTTGTCAGAGTGTGACCTATAGATTTGGTTTTGCCCTCTGCTCTCAATCACTAGGGCTGAATCATTCTCTTTTGGATTGACAGTACAACGTGATTGGTAGGATGGATGACTTGCAGTGACAGTTTGTGGATGCATGAGGGAGCCAATGAGCATGCAAACAGACTGTCATTACACTGCTGATCTGGCTATGGTATGGTCAGATAGCAGAGCTGATGATCTTACTAGAGTTGTTCTGTTCATATGATGATCTTATCTAGGCCCACTGGCAATTTTTAGCATGTAAATCTTGGTGGGGCAAGCTCCCCAAAACATTTTTAGATGCATGCCAGCAAAGCCACTCCACAACACTAAACAATACATGAATTGCACTATAACTGTGACAAACGGCGTCCACAAACTGTTAGGGCCTACATAAAGCTGTCCCAACAGCAGAGCTTTCTTTTCAGCACCATGGAGTGAATCCTTGTCTGGCAGCGAAACAGTTCATTCAGCCTCATTTACTGCCTTTAATAAAAAACATAGCTGATATGGCTGACTTGCTTCAACAAATGTGGTTTCTACGGACAATTGAGATGTACAAACTATGGCATAAGGAAATGATGAACGGATAAGAGGCAGTCCGTAATTTCGATTAAGACATTAAAGAGCGAGCTAAGATGGATGTAGTCAATATAGCTATTTGTTCAGCACTTTGAAATGTACAGCGGCAGTATTCAGAACATGGGCCGTTCTTACAGTATTCTCCCCAAGTCAGAACCCTAGGATAAATAAAGGGAGCATATAAGCAGACAATGAAATATCTTACAAGTCAGAACAGTATATTAAGTTATGAGGGGGAAAGGGACCAAATTATTAGGGTGAGGCACATGGGCTACTAACAGCAGTATGACTACACAACATACACTTAGTATTACTTTCTTAGCTATAGTATACTCTCCCTGGCATATTACATAATTTATGCAGCAGCATACAATACATTTTTGGACTCACCTTGTTGTGCTGTGCTCACTTGAACAGGAAGGTTGCGTGGCGGTCCTTCGTGGGCAAATTTTGCCATTAAACTTTGTTATCAAAGTCTGACATTATCTGAATTTATGGTGCTTTCAAGACAACTGGGAACTCTGGGGGAAAAAAACAAGGTTGAATCATGACGTCAGTGATCTTCAGGTTGGAGCTCTAGAAAGAGGCCCGTGTTCCCAACTTGGAATTCCGAGTTGGATGACTGTTCAAAACGTATTTTCCCAGTCACAGCTAGTTTTTTTTCAGAGTTCCCAGTTGTCTTGAACTCACTGAAGTCTAAGTTTCCAGTTGTTTTGAACGTGGCAGTCATACTGGATTGACAGTATGGTCAATGTATTCAACCTTTTCTGGCCCATGACATTACGTGTGAATGTTTCTCCTTTTAAGATTGGAAAAGAGAACCTTAAACTTAGACTTGGACCACACACCCTCTCCACCAAATAGCAGGGGAAGCAAAATAGTGATTGCTTTGCAGTTAGCCACTGATTCCTTCCAAACCACTCATTGTTGAATTTTCGATTTCCAACTTGTTGTGTAATGTTTATGTCTAATGGCCGATGAGCACGAATACGTTTCATCTATAATTTATCTTTATATGACAAGGATTGAAAAGGATTTGCCGGTAGATTGTCGACATGATTCATGATGATAACTGCTTGTCTAGCTTGCTAACGAAGATTTTGAAAGTATGATGTTGACATGATCCGTCCAATCAAAGCTATGGTAGATATAACGTGATTTGACACAATTTTATCCGTAGCCAATGACCTTGAGGCTACTTGGATGGGCAATTCTAATGTAAATATATGGCAGCACCCAGGGGGGCTTGAACTTTCTAGCTCTCCCTGTAAATTTTGCAGTAATGTAGTGTCCCCATGAGTGAAAGAACACTGAGCCAACCACGGCGCAACTAGAGAAGATTGCGAACCCCTACGCTCTGTATTTTACGCTGGCTGCCACTCCACCAAAGAAAGCACTGGGCTAGGCGGAAACGCCTGCATTTTGGAGCTGCCTTACTCAAGAAAGCCAAAAAGAGACCATGTTTGTATGCGGCTTTATTAACTCAATACATTATTATTATTATTTTTTTTACATTGTTTGCAAACTGATATGTGACACGTATTAAGGTCAAAATAACATGCACAACATCCTACAACAACAAAAAACGGGTCGCCACTGTCTAGGCCCAACGTCTAAAGAAAGGATCAGTGGCCACAGTGTATTCTGATACAAAACCATTTTCTTGTTCTTACCATTCGGTAAAGAAAATCCCTGATCAGCAATTTATTTAATTAGCTATTTCAGGGAAGTCATGGAACAATGGGCTCAACCTATTTTTGGTGCATGCAGTAAAGAGGGCACAGCCAGAGGGCACAGCCAGGTAGCTATCAACTATACACAGTCCACCAGGAAACATCTGGCTCATGGCTTACCCAGGGACCCCGGGGATACCCACTTTGGGAACATAAACAGCATGTCATGATGAGGCATTAAAGAACATTTCCTGTTAGTTGGTGTGTGTGTGTGTGTGTGTGTGTGTGTGTGTGAGAGAGTGAGGTCTTTCCAGCTAGGATGGCTCTTTTCCCCGATTCTACTTCATAGTTGTTGGACAAAGAGGAAAATTAATTTGGTTCAAAGATTTCTCTAATGTTTCTCTGGGCCTCCAGTAAACATGCAGGATTATGTGTGTTTATCTTGGTTTCTAGCAACAGAGAGTGTAAGTTTAAGTGTTACTTAGTGTAAGTTTAAAAAAGTCCATGGAGTTTAATTGATAAAACAAAATAAAACATGACCTCTTCTAACTTTTTTCCAAGAGAAGCAGAATCTTTTTAACTAAAGCAATAAGGGACTTAATATCATTGACATGATTGTGTGAGTGACTTGATTCTATTACCCAGAATAGTAAATGGATGATAGGGTCTAATGATGATGACCATTATAACTGGTAATCCTACTGAAGGTGATGCTGAACAAGGTCAGACCTGAATTCATTTCAACTCTGAAAAGAGTCTCTAAAACGAGTACCTGGGTAGAAAAAGTATTCCACAGTGAACCATTTAAGCTGGCTTTGTATTCTGGTTGCTTGGGTAAATTCCATTATGCAGCTAGGATTTTTGCTCACCCTGGAGTCAATGCAGAAATATTGATTGGGTCACATAGTCCCATCGGGGGGAAATTAAAAAGAAAAATGTATATTGATTCTTGACAATTCCATTAAAACCAAAGCAACAAATTGCATAGAAAATGATAAAACTCACTCAACACATCTAGGCCTAGGTTATTCTATGGCACACCATTTACATTGTTATAATTATAGCTTATTTTCTTGGTTGATTAGAAGAGGCTGAATCCATGGTAGGCTATTGTTTCTGTTCAACAGCATCCATAATCAATCATCTTCCTGGCCTCAAGTGTGTGCCATTTGAAACAAATTGAGATTAAATACATTAGCAGAGACAAGGGCACTTGAGGTCAGTAACCAAGACAGGAAAGCATTTCTGCAACAATGGTTTGAAATTGCCCATGGGGATATTGGGTGATGTGATTGTGATAAGGTTCTGAGAAGTACAGGGACAGCAGCACAGTAGGTGGCAGTAATGCGCCATTACCGTTGGATTACAACCACTGAAAAACCCCACAGAGGAAGAAGAAGCCAAGCGAGAAGGCGGAAGCGGAAGTGCTGTTTGAAGCTGAAAGTGCATGGAGTACAGTTAGTGAAAAGGATGAGTGGACAACAGTGAAGTCCAAGAATGGAACGAAAAGGGCTAGAATTGTTGTTGAAAAGGAGTCCTTGGGTCCTTGGGAAAAGGGGAACCTTTTTGAAGTCATGAGGATGGTGAAGAAGGTGCTGGGAATAGTGGATGCATTTAAAGTAACCATGACTCAGGAGTGGTATGGTGTTGTGTATCTGTAAGAATGTTGTTCATTGACTATAGCTCAGCATTCAACACTATCATTAAGCTCGGGTCCCTGGGTCTGAACCATGCCCTGTGCAACTGGGTCCTGGACTTCCTGATGGACCACCCCCAGGTGGTGAAGGTAGGAACCAACACCACTTCACTGATCCTCAACACAGGGGCCCCACAAGGGTGCGTGCTCAGCCCCCCCCTATACTCCCTGTTCACCCATGGCCACGCACACCTCCAACTCAATCATCAAGTTTGCAGACGACACAACAGTAGTAGGCCTGATTACCAACAATGACGAGACAGCCTACAGGGAGGAGGTGAGGGCCCTGGGAGTGTGGTGTCATGTAAACAACCTCTCACTCAACGTTAACAAAACAAAGGAGCTGATCGTGGTGATCGTGGAAACAGCAGAGGGAGCACCCCCCTATTCATATCGACGGCACCGCAATGGAGAACGTGGAAAGCTTCAAGTTCCTTGGCGTACACATCACGGACAAACTGAAATGGTCCACCCACACAGGCAGTGGAGTGAAGAAGGCGCAACAGTGCCTCTTCAACCTCAGGAGGCTGAAGAACTTTGGCTTGACACCTAAAACTATCACCAACTTTTATAGATGCACAATTGAGAACATCCTGTCGGGCTGTATCACCGTCTGGTACGGCAACTGCACCGCCGCAACCGCAGGGCTCTCTAGAGGGTGGTGCGGTCTGCCCAACACATCACCGGAGGCAAACTACCTGCCATCCAGGACACCTACAGCACCTGATGTCACAGGAAGGCCAAAAAGATCATCAAGGACAGCAACCAAGCTGTTCACCCCCTATCATCCAGAAGGCGAGGTTAGTACAGGTGCATCAAAGAGACTGAAAAACAGCTTATATCAAGGCCATCAGACTGTTAAATAGCCATCACTAGCAGCTTAGAGGCTGCTGCCCTATATACATAGACTTGAAATCACTGGCCACTTTAATAAGGGAACACTGGTCACTTTAATAATGTTGAATTATTTTTCATTACTCATTTTGTGTATATACTGTATTCTATTGTACTGTATCTTAATCTATGCCGCTCCGACATTGCTCGTCCAAATATTTATATATTCTTAATTCCATTCCTTTATTTTGGATTTGTGTGTATTGTTGTGAATTGTTAGATATTACTGCACTGTTGGAGCTAGAAACACAAGCATTTCGCTACTCCTGCAAAAACATCTGCTGAACACGTGTATGTGACCAATAAAATTAGATTTTGAAGAGCAAAAGGAATGTGCATTGTGGCTCGCGAAATTATCGATGCGTTACGTGGACAGCTTTGATTTTCATAACAGGGCACTGGTAAAAGGTGTTATCTCTGGCATCCCGTTGGACATTGATAATCAATATCTCAGCCTATAAGTAGTAGTTAATGTATGTATGACCCGTATGGTGGATGGGGGAAAAATTTAAAAAGTACATTTTAGTCATTTAGCAGACGCTCTTATCCAGAGCGACTTACAGTAGAGTGCATACATTTTTATTACATTTTTTACATACTGAGACAAGGATATCCCTACCGGCCAAACCCTCCCTAACCCGGACGACGCTATGCCAATTGTGCGTCGCCCCACGGACCTCCCGGTTGCGGCCGGCTGCGACAGAGCCTGGGCGCGAACCCAGAGACTCTGGTGGCGCAGCTAGCACTGCAATGCAGTGCCCTAGACCACTGCGCCACCCGGGAGGCCATAATACATCTGTATTACTGATGTTTGATGAAGAGTATCTCCCAACCCATGTAAAGTTGGGATATATAAGGTACGCCGTGAGTTTTTCTGCAAAACCTGCTGAAATGCAAGACGTGTAAAAAGTTTGGCAATGTGTCAAGTGTTTGCAGATGGGAGGAATATGTTATTGAAGAGTCTGTGAATGTAAAATGTTGCAACTGTGGTGGTGATCATTTTCCCTGAGTGCCCTGTTAACATGAAAGTCAAGAGGTCGAGGTGTCAAGGATCAGGGCTGTCCAGCTGATCTCCTATGTGGAGGTGGTAAAGAGACTCGATGGGGCAAGTGGCGACAGCGCTGAAGAGATGGTGGTGATGCTCCACAGCCCATTATAAATGTTCCTTGTCAGTCAATAGACCTGGATACACTCATTGTGAAGGCGTATTTTGTAGCGTTTATTGGCACTGTTATAAATTCTATTCTTCAAGTGTCCAAGAAGTCCAACAAGCTTGACATCATTGTGTCTGCGGCCGAAAAAGTATTTGGGGTTTCAAGAGTTCACAGCAGAAGCACTGCAAGGACTACTGTCTCTGGAAGATGGCACAATTCTTGTGAGCCTGTGTAGGAACCTGATGAAATGTTGTTATTTTTTTTTACAGAAAAGCAGGTTGATTTTGATTAGTTACATTTTCTTTATCGTTTTATATGAATATTTTTCACACACATTTTTTCCTTTTTGTGGATCCTTATTATCCACCCGTACAGTAGGTGGCGGCATGCACATCACATTGTTGCGAACGCCGTTATACCAGAGAAGAAGGAAAACAAGGTTCTGAGAAGTACAGTGGGTTCTTGTTAAAAATGGTAAGAGTTAGGGTTAGGGTATGGTTAGGGTAGGGGTTAAGGTTAGAGTTTAGGGCACAGACGTCCCAAAGATCTCGGATAGGGCTAACCAGTACAGGGACAACAGCGCGCATTCGTGTACTGTCTCTTTAAATGCGTAATTTTGCTCTGCTCATGCTCGGAGCTTTGTCCAGGAGTTTCCCTGTCGAAAACCAGCTGTGCGAGTATCATCACGTAAGGAGGGGAGTCGTGTTGTTATTCATCGGTGAATATCGCTTTCTCTGACAAGGATTACAATTTTTTTATGCAAATAAGCGTCCTTATCTTCAGTGAAGGGGTCTAAACTGAAAGTGGGAAAAAGCGGAACGGAGAACGGTCAACTTGATCTATTTGTCCGGGTTGCTGCATTCTCCACCGCAGCGAACAACATCCACAACCGACTCTTGCAATGGAAACTGGGATCCAGAACTAACATCCCAGGATCAATCCTGTGACCTTTTTATTTTCTTCCAGTTTTTCGGGAAGCATTAGGATGGTGAACTTGAAAATTGCTTGGAAAATACTTAATTTAGAATACAACTTAGAAAACACGCCGATTTTCTTTGGTTTTTAAAATGGCTTCTTAGCCTCTGGGAATAACGCTGTGAGCATTCATTAACGTTAGTTCAAGAAAGTTTAATAGGAGTGTATAAAGTCAGTACACATTTGCCAGCTTTGTTGTCTGAGGAGAGATGCTTTAGTTGCGGAACTCCAGCAATATGCTCAGACTCAGCTATGTTTCTATAGCCAATAAATAAGCCAATTTGAATGTTTGAGTGTATTTAGCTTCATGGCTAGGCTATCCCACGCCTACACCAAACCTTTGCTCACAAAGTATTTATTACCGATAAGTGACATTTTAATTGAGTCACTCAATCTGTGAATAAGGGAGTCTTAACCAGAAAAGGAGACCTTTACTTGTTTCTAAAGTATAATGGGAGGGGACTGCCGAGGAATGCATCTATGCACATGGACTAGATATCCAAATTTGCGACCCCAGGACATCAAAATATATTTGGGGGCATTCCTTATGCTGTACTTGGTGTTTTACACCGAAGCCACAGTCTCCAAGTCCTGTGATAAAAATTGCTTTTCTGGGAAATGCATCAATGGAACTTGCGTCTGTGACCAAGGATGGGTTGGAGCCCAGTGTCAACACTGTCAGGGAAGATTCAAGTAAGTATCCGCAAATATACTGTTTCAAAGTAACATTCTAATACTTTCTAACCAGTGTTCAAAGACAAAGTCTACTTTCTCTTACGCCTGCCACGTTAAGTTAAAGTCCACTAGACATTATTACAACCTCGCTCCGTCGGAAGTAGCCTATTATTGACTTGCAGCTAATCAAAGACAGACCGTACGGTATGAAGATAGGCTAAAGCTGCTTCTCCAATACATGTCATGGCGACGTTGGCAAGCTAAGCTGATGCGTAGAAATACGTCATCGTGTCTATAAAGGTCGTCTCGCGCCCAATTGCGCATGTGTAGGCCATCAAATCACAGGCACTCATTCGATATAAAGTTGTTTTTGACGAAAATTAAAACGTGTCCGTTTGTCACTTTCACAAGGGTGGAGTAATAACATGTTCAAGTACTTAAGACATTGGCTCGAATCTAGGTTGTGCCTTTTAGATTGAGAAAATTAACAACTAAAGGAAGAATTTTTCACCTTTCTCATTGACTTTTCAAACCCTGGCCTGGTTTATTTCACAAGCTTTCCCGGAAGTCTCGCGATGTTGCTCCTCTGGGTTTAGAAACTATGCGCGGATGCTTATTAATCACCAAAACAATATCAAGATTCGTGACACCTTAACCCCGGCGCATTCCTTTGTTATTGCTCTCTGCCACGCTACAATATAAAGCCTTTACATTTCATTCAAGGGTGGTAATTGTACAAATGATTATTTTTGTGGATTCATATCGATTTCCCAATCAAATATCCCTGGCAACAGTCACCTTAGACTCAACAGACAAATATACAGTATGTAATGGACAGTAGACTAAACCATGTTTTTTTTGTGGTTCTTGTCGTTGGGGCTTGCTATTGCTGGCAATTCATGGCTGACTACCTGTATAGATCGAGTGGAAAATAGTGAATTCCTACTCAATGTTAAGTGTTGTGATTGCCAGTGTTAGGGAAGTTACTCTGAACATATAGTTTACCAAGCTACCAATTACTTCACATTGGAAGAAGTTGAGCTATCCTTTAAAAAATATTAGTTTACTTAACGTTAAAGTTAAGTTACTTAAAGTTACTTTGAAAAAATTGTTCACTACATCCAAACTACTTAATGATGAAATATAATTTCTAAATCTGAAATTTCATAGACTACAAGTTGCAATCAATCTGTTAGTTTTTGTGTTTAGTCGGCTAAATTACACTATGTTTCAAGTGAGATTGGTAGGTCTAATGCCGAAAAAGAAAGGACATTTTCTGGCATAAAATGTAGTGTGTAGTTCAAGTAGTTAGCTACACCGCTATATGGTAAAAAACGTTATGAACTACTGAAAACACAACCAAGATTTGAATTTAGTTCAACAACCACCAAGCTACTGCAAAATGTAGTTCACTACTTCCAAACACTGGTGATTTGATAATGAACACATTACTTATTGCTGGCAGTTTGAGTGTGTAAACTATATTATAACTGGTCCACATGATTGGAAATAGTGAATATGTAGGCATATTTGATTATGATCAACCATCCCTGAGTCAGAGTTGCTTTAGGGGAGGGTCTACTGATTTTTTCCCCCCTTTAGTACAGGCCTTGATTGATGGCCTGTATTGGCCTAATGTGAGGAGCTGAGGTCACCTCCCCTCTTGTCAGAAGGGAATCAGCACCTTAATGCCATCATGCAGCTACTTTCACACCTTGACCATCTGTCAACATCCCCTGGACTTGCAATTTAAAAGAAAAGGTAGACACTACTGGGTCACACTTGTCAAATCTGGGTTGATTTGGGTTAAAACCTGCATGTCCATCGGGATGCAAATAACAGCACATTTTAATCGCTTAGATTAAATCTATTCAGGAAATTGGTCACACTTAACCTTACATTTCCCAGGCAGATCTGGTTACATGGAATTTATTTTTATTTGATGCACTAAATTAGCAACAGGTGAAGTCCTTTCATACAAAGTTGTGGAACTATTTCAGTGCTGCAATATTACTTAGGCCTATCTGCATTACTTTGTAACTACTGGTAAATAACTAATTACTGTAATTTCTAAAATACCAATCTCATATATATATATATATATATATGAACTAAAGACAACTTAATATACTAATCAAGTCTAATATAAATTTAATCCATGTTCAGCAGAGGATATTCTTTACCCCAATCTTTTGGGATTTTAAGGGTCATGGATCCAGTTTTATGTGGGACTAGTAATGTTTTTTGGAGGGTAAATGGGGATGTGCAGGTAGGATGGTTAAAAATAGTGTATTGCCAGGTCATGTGAGAATGGGAACTAGATCTAACCTGAGTGTGGGGCACTGAAGAGGGATTTTAGGCAGCAATTTAGAAACGACTTCTCTGGTTTTAAACAGCCTATGTGGCATTGATATGAGTCAGAAACATTCATTCTAGTGTCAAAATGTACTACAAAGTGTAAATAGGAAAATGTTGGTGATGAAGTCAGTCTCATATAAAACTGAGTTTTGTGAGTATGTCACAATTTACTGGAAGTTTGAGTATGGATTACCCAGTGCCGACTAACACGAGAGAAGCAGCTGTGCCGATTGCGCTCTATCAGCTGCGCACACTATATCCAGTCATAGCAGCCAGAAACTCCAGGTAGTGAGACAGACCTGCCCATTACGTGGCGCCTCATGTCGCCCATGTTATGTTGAACTCTTGTTCCTAGGCCCTTTATGAAGTGGCCACATGCTGATTGATGTGTTTTGATAGTGTAAACCACTTAAGTTTGCCACTTTTTGGGGCAAAATTTGAATTGAGACAATCAGAGCAATTGTATCCAAACTGCAACTGCATTGGGGAACATCTCATGTCCCCCGCAACCTGTTTTGTAACATGATTCCCTATGAAACACTACCAGACAAACGTGCACACACTAGTAATAGATAGTGTGAAAGTTGTAAGAAACAAAACGGCACACATTGCCACTCGCCAGTGACTTGAAAAGCTGATTGTGGCCTAGATGCTCAATGTGCCTGCTAGCTACTAGTAGTTTTGGGCACTGATAAACAGTGTGTAACTTGTGATTTATTTACAAAAGTTTGACAGCTTGCAGATGAGGTTGTAGATGTGATGTTCTCAGAAATCAGTCCTGAGCACGCAGCCAGACTTTCCCGACTCGATAGACTGTCTGAAGTGCACCGATTCGTTTTTCATGCACATTTTATTTTTAAACTTGAGAAATACACCATACACCTCTGTTGGCTATGCTGTTGCTACGGTGACTTAGCAGGGACAAACAACAGTAATTGCCCGGGTGCGATATGCAAACATAACACACTCACATCAAACCACACCCCCAAGACAACTCTTGTTTAGCATTTCTTAATGAGCAATCTTCAAAACGAGGCCAAATCAGGAAGTTCAGTCGCCTTTTAATGAAGTGCCACCACCTGTGATTAAATTAAAGCTGGTCATTTCATCCCACTCAAACTCTTCAGTTTGTTCATCTTATCAACCATAAGTGTTTTGTTCTTACCTTGTCCCTTTAAAAATCAGCCAATCTGCACTTGCTACATCCATTTTTGGTTTTATAAATTAATTATATACCCATTGATTCTTAAAGAATATAACTTATCAATGCCTTATTAACTTTGTTCAACTGTCACACCCCACCAGTTGTAACGGCAGTCCTCCTCCTCTTCATCTGAAGAGGAGGAGTATTGAGGGAACCAAGGCGCAGCGTAGTGAAATGACATAGTTTAGTCAATTTTCGTGTTTTCGTTAATAAAATAACAAAAACAACAAACGGTGTAGACAGACCTAAACGACGAACTTACATAAAACAAGAAGAACGCACGAATAGGAAACATAGACTACACAAACCGTAAACAGTCCCGCGTGGTACACAGACACGGAAGACAATCACCCACAACGAACACTGTGACAACGCCTACCTAAATATGACTCTTAATTAGAGGAACGCCAAACACCTGCCTCTAATTAAGAGCCATACCAGGCAACCCAAAAACCAACATAGAAACAGAACATAGAATGCCCACCCAAACTCACGTCCTGACCAACTAACACATATAACAAACTAACAGAAATAGGTCAGGAACGTGACACCAGTACCAAAAATATATAAGCGTGTTTTACTTCTATGTTTGTAAACATTGTAAATGTAAAAAAAAAAAAAATTACACTTTAGCTTCAACATGGTTACAACTATAATTTGGATGTCATGCATGGTCAGACCTTGCATCCATAGCTCTGTGAATTTGAGTTGTTTAATTTCTCCAGACCCATCACTCAGCGGTGACCGCTTTGTTATTGTTTCAACTTCGGATTGGCCCTTTAATGTTCATGCTGTCTGTATTAAGTTCTAAAATGGACCAGATTTGAATGCCATAAATGGCAAGTGTACCTGTCTGGAATCCAGTATAATTAATTGGACAATAACGGGTTCATTATCAGTGTCAAATAGTGAAGTTGGAAGAGCTCCCGAGTGGCGCAGCGGTCTAAGGCACTGCATTTCAGTGCTAGAGGCGTCACTACAGACCCTGGTTAAATTCCAGGCTGTATCACAATCGGCCACGAATTGGAGCACAATTGGCCCAGCGTTGTCTGGGTTAGGGTTAGGCAGTCATTGTAAATAAAAATTTGTTCTTAACTGACTTGCCTAGATAAATAAAGGTGAAATAAATAAAAAGTGCACAGATGCTGTGGGAGGTTCTAAGTGCCAATCAAAGAGAGAACGAAAGATACATTAAAAATAAATTGTTGTGCATCACATCAGCGGTTCGATTGTTTTCAGCGAATCATCTCACCTGTGGATGGCATACACAATGTCAGGGGGAAATCGGAGTTTAGCAGAGTGGAAACAGCTTGCTGTGTTGGTCTATTGATTTAGTTATCTGTGATTTTTTTTTATGGTACTGCGGCCCCTCTAGTCTGTTTTTCCCTGAGTGTGACTGTCTGACTCCCACAGGCTGGTTGCTGCAAATGGATTCAGACAGGCAGATTACATCTTGCAGTTCCACCCATACATTAATTATTCACACAAACAAACAGTTACAACCCAGATGCTGCCAAAACCAAAATGCAGACTATGAGCACTTGTAGGCATCCTAAATAAAAAAGAAGCTTGCTCATAATCTTAGCGTGGTAGAGGTCAAATTTAAGTTTGTTGTTTTGAATGCAGAACTGAAAAAATGTCTTTCTCTCTGACAGTTTTACTGTCAATGAAGGACTTTTGTTATTTTATTCTCAGTCTCGTTATATGAAACAGTGAGGGTTACGAGTGGACATAAAGTTGAGGAGATTGTATTCAGACCCCTTGACTTTTTCCACATTTTGTTACGTTACATACTTATTCTACAATGGATGAAACAATTTCCCCCTTATCAATCTACACACAATACCCCATAATGACAAAGCAAAAATTGTTTTTTTGACATTTTTGCTAATCTATTCAAAATAAAAAACAGAAATACCTTATTTACATAAGTATTCAGACCCTTTGCTATGAGTATTGAAATTGAGCTCGGGTGCATCTTGTTTCCATTGATCATCCTTTAGATGTTTCTACAACTTGATTGGAGTCCACTTGTGGTAAATTAATGATCTGGAAAGGCACACACTTGTCTATATTAGGTGCCACAGTTGACAGTTCATATAAGAGCAAAAACCAAGCCATGAGGTCCACGGAATTGTCCGTAGAGCTCCGAGACAGGGTTGTGTTGAGGCACAGATCTGGGGAAGGGTACCAAAACATTTCTGCAGCATTGAAGGTCCCAAGAACATCATTCAAAAAATGGCCAAACTGAGCAATTTGGGGAGAAGGGCCTTGGTCAGGGAAGTGACCAAGAACCCAATGCTCACTCTGACAGAACTCCAGAGTTCCTCTGTGGCCATGGGAAGACCTTCCAGAATGACAACCATCTCGGCAGCACTCCACCAATCAGGCCTTTATGGTAGAGTGGCCAGACGGAAGCCACTCTTCAATAAAAGGCACATGACAGCCTGCTTGGAGTTTGCCAAAAAGCACCTAAAGGACTCTCAGACCAGAGAGAAGATTCTCTGGTCTGATGAAACCAAGATTGAACTCTTTGGCCTAAATTCCAAGCATCACGTTTGGAGGAAACCTGGCATCATCCCTACGGTGAAGCATGGTGGTGGCAGTCAGGATCAAGGGAAAGATGTAGGGAGCTTGGTACAACGAGATCCTTTATGACAACCTGCTCCAGAGTGCTCAGGACCTCAGACTGGGGCGAAGGTTCACCTTCCAACAGGACAACAACCCTAAGCACACAGCCAAGACAGCTCAGGAATGTCTTCCAGGCAAGTCTCTGAATGTCCTTCAGAGGCCCAGCCAGAGCCCGGACTTGAACCCGATTGAACATCTCTGGAGAAACCTGAAAATAGCTGTGCAGCGACCCTCCCCATCCAACCTGACAGAGCTTGAGATGATCTGCAGAGAAGAATAGGAGAAACTCCACAAATACAGGTGTACCGAGCTTGTAGCGTCATACCCAAGAAGACTCGGGGCTGTAATCGCTGCCAAAGGTGCATCAAGAAAGTACTGAGTAAAGGGTCTGAATACTTATGTAAATGTGATATTGACGTAAAAAAGAAATTAACAAATGTGAACGAATTTATTTGAAAAAGACTGGTTTTGTCATTATGGGGTATTGTGTGTAGCTTGATGAAGGAGAAAAACATTTAATTATTGTTTGAATAAGTCTATAATTTAACAAAATATGGAAAAAGTCAAGGGGTCTGAATACTTTCTGAATGCACTGTATACTCCCACACTTTACTTTCCTGTCCCATGATGTCTTTCTCAATTTCTTTCTTTCTTTAACCTGTTTGGGCTGCAAGGGGCAGTATTGAGTAGCCAGATAAAAGGTGTCCATTTCAAACGGCCTCGTACTCAATTCTTGCTCGTACAATATGCATATTATTATTACTATTGGATAGAAAACACTATCTCGTTTCTAAAACCGTTTGAATTATTTCTCTGAGTGAAACAGAACTCATTCTGCAGCACATTTCCTGACCAGGAAGTGGAAAGTCTGAAATCGATGCTCTGTTCTTCTTCCTGCCTATAAATGGGCACAAGACCTATTAGTATACATGCACGTCATACACCTTCCTCTGGGTGTCAAGAGGCTGTGAGAGAAGAAATGAGGTGATTATCTTGGTCTGAGATGGAACACATCATCTTGGAATGACGTGTCCCCCATTTTCGGTACTCTGAAGAGCGCGAGCTGGACAGTGGGATTGCCTTTTGTTTAGCTGCCGTTATTGGCGACTACAATCTCCGGCTTTGATTTTATTTGATACATGTCACCATATCATCGTAAAGTATGTTTTTTCAATATAGTTTCATCAGATTATTGAAATTTTTTCGGGAGTTTTGCCGTGTTCCGTTCTCTTCCATTTGTTGACATGGAGAGTGTCGTGCCACTCGACTAGCGCGCTTGCTAAATGAAGAGGGAAAGTTGCCGTTCTGAATCCAAACAACGACTGTTCTGGACAAAGGACACCTTGTCCAACATTCTGATGGAAGATCACCAAAAGTAAGACCCATTTTATGATGTTATTTCATATATCTGTCGTAGTCGTCGGCGCCCAAGTGTTTCTGGCTATTGTGCTAAGCTAATATAACGCTACATTTGTTTTCGCTGTAAAACACTTAATAAATCAGAAATATTGGCTGGAATCACAAGATGCCTGTCTTTCATTTGCTGTACACTATGTATTTTTCAGAAATGTTTTATGAAGAGTAATTAGGTATTTGACGTTGGTGCCTGTAATTATTATGGCTGCTTTCGGTGCAATTTCTGACTGTAGCTGCAATGTAAACTATGATTTATACCTGAAATATGCACATTTTTCTAACAAAACATATGCTATACAATAAATATGTTATCAGACTGTCATCTGATGAAGTTGTTTCTTGGTTAGTCGCTATTTATATCTTTATTTGGTCGAATTTGTGATAGCTACTGATGGAGTAAAAAACTGGTGGAGTAAAAAAAGTGGTGTCTTTTGCTAACGTGGTTAGCTAATAGATTTACATATTGTGTCTTCCCTGTAAAACATTTTAAAAATCGGACATGTTGGCTGGATTCACAAGATGTGTACCTTTCATATGCTGTATTGGACTTGTTAATGTGTGAAAGTTAAATATTTAAAAAATATATATATTTTGAATTTCGCGCCCTGCACTTGAGCTGGCTGTTGTCATAAGTGTACCGACGTCGGGCTTGCAGCCAGAAGAAGTTAATCAAGCTAGAGCTAGTTGCACCAACAACCTATTTCTCCTGTTTTTAAAGTGGGGGTGAAGATGGGGGTGAATACAGCACTGGTATATTGTGCACTTAGCGAGGGATAATAATGTGCTTCTCTTTCAAAGGAAACTTGTGATATGGAGGATTCAAGGCCTCTGTTCTTTTAAACTTGCCTTTTTAAGACTTTCCTAATTGGAATTTTCCGGACTCTCATCCCATTACAAACATGCTGAGTGCATTCATTTAGTTCATTTATTTCCCAAGCAGCACTTGCTGGTGTCATGTGCACTGAATTAATCAAACATTGTACAAGTCATTGAACTCTGAAGAGAAGATTCAAGTATTTGTAAATCTCTATAGAAGCTGTACTTGCCTACAGATAAGGTCATTCCCACTAGGAATAAAATCCCAGTTAGACAAAAATATGAGAATCACAAAGTTATGGACACAATGTCAATCAGAGCATCCTGGGAAGGAAGAACATACAGTATCTAATTAAGGAGCTTAGATATTTCTCCATCCCCTCATCTCCCTCTCTCGCTCCATCCCCTCATCCCCCTCTCTCTATCCCCTCATCTCCCTCTCCATCCCCTCATCCCCCTCTCTCTATCCCCTCATCTCCCTCTCTCGCTCCATCCCCTCATCCCCCTCTCTCTATCCCCTCATCTCCCTCTCTATCCCCTCATCTCCCTCTCTATCCCCTCATCTCCCTCTCTATCCCCTCATCCCCCTCTCTCTATCCCCTCATCTCCCTCTCCATTCCCTCATCCCCCTCTCTCTATCCCCTCATCTCCCTCTCTCGCTCCATCCCCTCATCCCCCTCTCTCTATCCCCTCATCTCCCTCTCTCGCTCCATCCCCTCATCCCCCTCTCTCTATCCCCTCATCTCCATCCCCTCATCCCCCTCATCTCCCTCTCTCGCTCCATCCCCTCATCCCCCTCTCTCTATCCCCTCATCTCCCTCTCTCGCTCCATCCCCTCATCCCCCTCTCTCTATCCCCTCATCTCCCTCTCTCACTCCATCCCCTCATCCCCCTCTCTCTATCCCCTCATCTCCCTCTCTCGCTCCATCCCCTCATCCCCCTCTCTCTATCCCCTCATCTCCCTCTCTCGCTTCATCCCCTCATCCCCCTCTCTCTATCCCCTCATCTCCCTCTCTATCCCCTCATCTCCATCCCCTCATCCCCCTCATCTCCCTCTCTCGCTCCATCCCCTCATCCCCCTCTCTCTATCCCCTCATCTCCCTCTCTCGCTCCATCCCCTCATCCCCCTCTCTCTATCCCCTCATCTCCCTCTCTCGCTCCATCCCCTCATCCCCCTCTCTCTATCCCCTCATCTCCCTCTCTCGCTTCATCCCCTCATCCCCCTCTCTCTATCCCCTCATCTCCCTCTCCATCCCCTCATCTCTCTCGCTCCATCCCCTCATCCCCCTCTCTCCATCGCCTCATCCACCTCTCTCCATTTCTTATCTGTATTTCTAGAAGTTGTTGTAAGCTGACTAAGCTCTGAGGAGCACCATGGACATTGCGATGTAGAGACAAAATGAACACGTATTACAATCTGTATTCTTTGCTGCATTTCGCCCATCTAGTCTATTTTCATTTGTTGCTCCTCAGTCCGTCAATTCCTGATGTGCTTGTCTATAACTTCACTTGGGGTGTGGAATTTGGAAATGGATCAGAGCGTGCAAACTGAATCTAGTGAGTTCATCCAAATGTAGACAAGAAGGGGAATGAAGTGTCCTAAACATGAAGGCCTTCTTTCCTGCACGGACAGACTGAACAGCTCTGAGAGGGGTAAATGGGTGAAGGCTTTGAGAACGAAGTGATTGTACAGTTGCTTTGAGACCATGACACTGTATTTATAGAGCAGAGAACATCAAGTACTTCTTTTTACACGGCCTCACTTAGTTTCCTCTGCATCCAAACCCTCTGGGGGTGTCCTGAAAATGGTGTCACATATAGAGACTAGGTGGTGGGAAACAGCACTGCACAGAGCAGACTGAAAGAGAACTACTGCACATGTGTGCATGCAAAAAGTACAGTTACATTGTACTGTACCCTGCTCACCTTATATTGGTCAATACTCTTTGTTATCAGGATGGGATCTCTGAATATGGACACAATTAGGGCCTCTAGATTTATACAGACATATGAGACCTTTTAAATGAGAATGGTCTCCTCACAAATCCCCCAGAGCTCCTCCCAATAGAACACATTATATAAATGCACTATATTGTATTGGGTTGCTGTGTGTCTTTTTAATACTATACATACTGTAATGTACTGATATTATTTAAAAAAAAGTCATGACAGCGTTCATTTGTGGTCAGTAAGAGACGGCTATGATGCGGTGGACTGAACCACTTGTTCAGTCTCCCGTATCCCAGTCATCATCTAAATATTCGGTCCTCCAATAGGATTAACTGTAAAACAACATGATATTAAAGAGCATGTCCGATATAAATATAGCCATGTTGGTTTGTCATCCCGATGGATCAAGATAATCTGCTCTCCCAGCATCATCAACAATGAAGAAAATTCAAATAGACCCAGGTTACATTTAAGTTGAAACAAACCTTGATGTCTGACCAGTGTGTACTGTAGAAATGGCTTGCCTGTCCCAGGTTGATGGGTGGTGTCTGTTCCAGTGTTCATGTGTGGAGGGAGGGAATGATTGAGGGAGGGAAGGAAGTGGTAGGAGTCTAGTTCTCACAGGCGTAGCCTACATATTTTGTTTGTCTGAGAACACAGGAGTGACCTCTTACATCACCAAACATGTGTTTGTCATACAGCACTGTGTGTGTGTGTGTGTGGTAATTTATGCATGTTTAAGCCTCAGGCGGGGTACAGCTGACGGCTGCTATGTTTTTGTGCACAGTGAACTGAAATAGCCTACGTGTGGAGCTGAGCTGTGTGTTTAAAGGGTAGGGTGGGGGAGGGCTGGATGGCCATCTGTCCAGAGAGCGCGTTAATCCTGCTATGATGAGAGCGAGGGCCTTGTCTCATGTAAGAACACACACACACACACACACACACACACACACACACACACACACACACACACACACAGAGTTCCAAATGCATGTGTGTAACACATGACTCATGCCCTCCCTGTTTTCCCAGAGACTAGAAAGCCTTGAGGTACCAACAATGTCACTCTCTTTTCTATAACCATCACCATGGGATTGTCATGGAGAATGAGAGAATGCTTGTTGTGATTTGGAAAGTGGAACAATATGATCTGCTTTCTTTCTAAGTTGTTTTAATCATTGCTTGTTTCCATCTCTGTTGAGTATACCCACTGCCTTTTGGTGGTTGTCATTCTACAAATGTAGATATAGAAATACAATTGCAACACGTATATACAATGTCTTCAGGAAGTTTTCATACACTTTGACATTTAGTTGTGTTACGACCTGAATTCAAAGTGGATTAAATAGATTTTTATTCTCTCACCCATCTACACACAATGCTTAATAATGACAAAGTGAACATGTTTTTTGAAATTGAAGCACATTTTGGGGTGAAATTAAATGCAGATATATCTCATTTTCGTACAGTACCAGTCAAAAGCTTGGACACACCTACTCATTCCAGGGGTTTTCTTTGTTTTTACTATTTTCTACATTGTATAATAATAGTGAAGACATCAAAACTATGAAATAACACATATGGAATCATGTAGTAACCAAAAAAGTGTTAAACAAATCAAAATGTATGTTTATGTTTCAAAGCCTATTGGATGACAATTTGTTTTTAACTAAGACAAAATATTTAATTTACTTTTTTTGTACACCATGGGTATAGCAGATCCTCTTATTGTATGGGACACTTTCAAATGTACTTTTAGAGGCCATTCAATACAATACTCATCATTAAAACAAAAGCAGTTTAGGTCAAAAGAGATTAGACTAATAAAGGAAATAGAGGAAGTAACAGAGCAAGTAGATGGTAATGTAAACTGTACTATAGAGGCACAAAATAGGTTAGAGAAAAAACAAAAATAAATGGAGGTACTTATTCAAGAACAATGAAGTGTAATCTATCAAAAATAAAGCGAATTGGATGGAAAATGGTGAAAAATGCACAAAACTTTTCTTGAATCTTCAACATAGAAATTCTACCAAAAATAATTTACAGAAACTCGTTACAAATGATGGAGTTATCCATGATTCACCAAATTATATTTTGAAAGAGGAAGCTAAATATTTTAAGCATATGTGTTCTTTTCGGTCTCCTCCATTTCCACTGAATTATGTTAACTAGAATTTCTTTCATCATCATAATAATAATAATGAAAAATTAACAAATTTACAGAAGGACCTGTGTGAAGGCCAACTTACAGAAGAGGAACTTTTTGAGGCAATAAAATCTTTTCTGTCTGGAAAAACACCAGGGCTTGACGGTATACCAGTAGAGGTATATCAGACCTTTTTTGATGTACTGAAAGATCCATTATTAGCAGGTTTTAATTACTCTTATACAAATGGTAGACTTTTAGGTACTCAACAAGAAGGTTTGATTTCATTACTACTACAACAGGACCCAGGTGGTAAATTATAAAGATCCAGTCCATTTAAAAAGACTGGAGGCCTTTAACACTTCAATGTTGTGAAGATTTTGGTGAATCTCTTATGCAATGGGTTAAAGTTATGTACAGCAACACCAGATGTAAATAATGGTTACTTCTCAGAAACTATTGAGCTTTTAAGAGGAGTTAAACAAGGCTGTCTATTGTCTATCTATTTATTATGGCCATTGAAATGCTAGCTATTATAATGAGATCCAACAAGAACATAAAGGGGTTAGAAATCCAGGGGATAAAAACAAAAGTGTCAATGTATGCTGATGACTAGTTTTTTCTTGAATCTGCAATCTGTATCCCTGCACCGTCTCGTTGAAGATCTGGATCACTTTTCCAGCCTCTCAGGATTAAAACCTAGTTTTGACAAGTGTACCATATTACGTATTGGATCGTTAAAAATAGTGTTTACACTACCTTGTAGTTTACCAATAAAAGGGGCGGATGGTGAAGTAGACATACTTGATATTCACATCTCAAAAAATATATATGAACTTACCACAATTAATTTCAATAGAGATTTAGCAAAAATAGATAAGATTCTGCAACCATCAAGAGGTAAATACTTTTTATGTATGTACTATTTATGGAATATCACATTGATTAACTCTTTGGTCCTATCACAGTTTACTTACTTACTAATGGCACTGCCTACTCCAGATGACTCTTAAACATTTATTTATTTTATTTATATGAGCAATAAATATTTCATTTTATTTGGAGTGCTAAGCCAGACAATTAAACGTGCCTATTTATATAATGAATATGAGTTTGGGGGGCTAACATTATTAAATAATAAAGCTAGAAACCTCTCATTAAAAGCTTCACTCTGTCAGGGTTGTGTGCAGAGAAGTAGCGGAGTCAAGCGCAGGACACAGGTGTTGAGCGAAACCACAGTGTTTACTCAAAAATTATATATATATATATATATATATATATATATACTGCTCAAAAAAATAAAGGGAACACTAAAATAACACCTCCTAGATCTGAATGAATGAAATATTCTTATTAAATACTTTTTTCTTTACATAGTTGAATGTGCTGACGACAAAATCACACAAAAATTATCAATGGAAATCAAATTTATCAACCCATGGAGGTCTGGATTTGGAGTCACACTCAAAATTAAAGTGGAAAACCACACTACAGGCTGATCCAACTTTGATGTAATGTCCTTAAAACAAGTCAAAATGAGGCTCAGTACTGTGGGTGGCCTCCACTTGCCTGTATGACCTCCCTACAACGCCTGGGCATGCTCCTGATGAGGTGGCGGATGGTCTCCTGAGGGATCTCCTCCCAGACCTGGACTAAAGCATCCGCCAACTACAGGACATTCTGTGGTGCAACGTGGCGTTGGTGGATGGAGCGAGACATGATGTCCCAGATGTGCTCAATTGGATTCAGGTCTGGGGAACGGGCGGGCCAGTCCATAGCATCAATGCATTCCTCTTGCAGGAACTGCTGACACACTCCAGCCACATGAGGTCTAGCATTGTCTTGCATTAAGAGGAACCCAGGGCCAACCGCACCAGCATATGGTCTCACAAGGGGTCTGAGGATCTCATCTCGGTACCTAATGGCAGTCAGGCTACCTCTGGCGAGCACATGGAGGGCTGTGCGGCCCCCCAAAGAAATGCCACCCAACACCATGACTGACCCACCGCCAAACCGGTCATGCTGGAGGATGTTGCAGGCAGCAGAACGTTCTCCACGGCGTCTCCAGACTCTCACGTCTGTCACATGTGCGTGTGAACCTGCTTTCATCTGTGAAGAGCACAGGGCGCCAGTGGCGAATTTGCCAATCTTGGTGTTCTCTGGCAAATGCCAAACGTCCTGCACGGTGTTGGGCTGTAAGCACAACCCCCACCTGTGGACGTCGGGCCCTCATACCACCCTCATGGAGTCTGTTTCTGACCGTTTGAGCAGACACATGCACATTTGTGGCCTGCTGGAGGTCATTTTGCAGGGCTCTGGCAGTGCACCTCCTTGCACAAAGGCGGAGGTAGCGGTCCTGCTGCTGGGTTGTTGCCCTCCTACGGCCTCCTCCACATCTCCTGATGTACTGGCCTGTCTCCTGGTAGCACCTCCATGCTCTGGAAACTACGCTGACAGACACAGCAAACCTTCTTGCCACAGCTCGCATTGATGTGCCATCCTGGATGAGCTGCACTACCTGAGCCACTTGTGTGGGTTGTAGACTCCGTCTCATGCTACCACTAGAGTGAAAGCACCGCCAGCATTCAAAAGTGACCAAAACATCAGCCAGGAAGCATAGGAACTGAGAAGTGGTCTGTGGTCACCACCTGCAGAACCATTTCATTTTTTGGGGGTGTCTTACTAATTGCCTATAATTTCCACATTTTGTCTATTCCATTTGCACAACAGCATGTGAAATGTATTGTCAATCAGTGTTGCTTCCTAAGTGGACAGTTTGATTTCACAGAAGTGTGATTGACTTGGAGTTACATTGTGTTGTTTAAGTGTTCCCTTTATTTTTTTGAGCAGTGTATATTATATATTTTATATTGTTTTTAAAGTAGTCACCCTTTGTCTTGATGACAGCTTTTCACACTCTTGGTATTCTCTCAACCAGCTTCATGGGTTAGTCACCTAGAATGCATTTCAATTAACAGGTGTGCCCTGTTAAAAGTTAATTTGTGTAATTTCTTTCCTTCTAAATGCATTTGAGCCAATCAATTGTGTTGTGTCAAGGTAAGGGTGGTATACAGAAGATTGCCCTATTTGGTAAAAGACCAAGTCCATATTATGGCAAGAACAGCTCAAATAAGCAAAGAGAAACAACCCTCCATTACTGTAAGACATGGTCAGTCAATGTCAAGAACTTCAAAAGTTTCTATGAGTGCTGTTGCAAAAACCATCAAGCGCTATAATGAAACTGGCTCTCTTGAGGACAGCCACAGGAAAGGAAGACCCAGAGTTACCACTGCTGCAGAGGATAAGTTCATTAGAGTTACCAGCCTCAGAAATTGCAGCCCAAATAAATGCTTCACAGCGTTCAAGGAACAGAGCATCTCAACATCAACTGTTCAGAGGAGACTGCGTGATTCAGGCCTTCATGGTCGAATTGATGCATAGAAACCACTACTAAAGGACACCAGTAAGTAGAAGAGACTTGCTTGGGCCAAGAAACACAAGCAATGAACATTAGACCGGTGGAAATCTGTCCTTTTTCGAGATTTTTGTTTCCAACCGCCGTGTCTTTGTGAGATGTAGAGTAGGTGAATGTCTGATAGTTTCCACTGTGAAGCATGGAGGAGGAGGTGTGGGGGTGCTTTGCTGGTGAGACTGTTGGTGAGTTATTTAGAATTAGAGGGACACTTAACCAGAATGGCTACCACAGCATTCTGCAGCGACACGCCATCTCATCTGGTTCGGGCTTAGTGGGACTATCATTTGTTTTTCAACAGGACAATGACCCAACACACCTCCAAGCTATTTGACCAAGGAGGATAGAGTGCTGCATCAGAGGACCATCTCATCATGATTCCACTTAGTGGGACTATCATTTGGCTTTAAAAGGGACAATGACCCAACACACCTCCAGGCTGTGTAAGGGCTATTTGACCAAGAAGGAGAGTGATGGGGTGCTGCATCAGATGACCTGGCCTCCACAATCACCCCACCTCAACCCAATTGAGATGGTTTGGGATTAGTTTGACTGCAGAATGAAGGAAAAGTAGCCAACAAGTGCTCAGCATATGTGGGAACTCCTTCAAGACTGTTGGAAAAGCATTCCAGGTGAAGCTGGTTGAGAGAATGCCAAGTTTTCAAAGCTGTCATCAAGGCAAAGGGTGGCCACTTTGAAGAATCTAAAATATATTTTGATTTAACACTTTTTTAGTTACTACATGATTCCATATGGGTTATTTCATAGTTTTAATGTCTTCACTATTATTCTACAATGTAGAAATTAGTAAGAATAAAGAAAAACCATTTGAATTAGGGTTGTCTGGTGCTGTAAGTATTTTTACCCCCGAGTCAATACTTTGTCGAATCACCTTTGGCAGAGCTTTTCACACCTGGATTCTGTAACATTTGCCCTTTTTTAAGCTCTGTCCAATTTAGTTGTTGATCATTGTTAGACAACCATTTTCAGGTAGATTTAAGTCAAAACTGTAACTCAGCCACTTGGGAACATTCACTGTCTTTTTGGTAAGCAACTCCAGTGTAGCCGTGTGTTTTAGATTATTGTCCTGCTGAAAGGTGAATTCATCTCCCAGTGTCTGGTGGAAAGCAGACCAAACCAGGTTTTCCTCCAGGATTTTGCCTGTACTTAGCTCCATTCTGTAATTTGTTTTTGTCCTGAAATTCCCAAGTCTTTAACAATTACAAGCATAACCATAACATGATGCAGCCACCATTATGTTTGAAAATACAAAGAGTGGTACTCAGTAATGTGTTGTATTGAATTTGCCCAAACGAAACGCTTTCTATTCAGGACAAAAAGTTAATTGCTTTGCCACATTTGAGTATTTAGTGCCTTATTGCAAACAGGATTAGGGCTGTGGCGGTCATGACATTTTGTTAGCCGGTGATTGTCATTTAAATAACTACCGGGTCACACTAATTGACTGTTAATGAACATTAACAGGTTTAGCATCTCCGGCTTCCACTCATAGCCTACAAGCCACTGATGCAGACCTTTTGAGCATCTACATTTTAATAAGTCTAATAAATCCACTTTATAGCCAACACCAGTGGTTCCCAAACTTTGTATAGTCCCGTACCCCTTCAAACATTCAACCTCCAGCTGCGTACCCCCTCTAACACAAGGGTCAGCACACTCGCAAATGTTGTTTTTTGCCATCATTGTAAGCCTCCCACACACACACACAATACATTTATTAAACATAAGAATGATTGAGGTTTTGTCACAACCCGTCTCGTGGGAATTGACAAAGCGCTCTTATAGGACCAGGGCACAAATAATAATATAATAGTATTTAGCCATCTTACATATAAAACTTTATTTGTTAATCGAGAATTGTGAATAACTCACCACAGTTTAATGAGAAGGGTGTGCTTGAAAGGATGCACATAACTTTGCAATGTTGTATTGGAGAGAGTCTGTCTTAAATAATTTTCTGCTAGCGAGGGCTGAGAATCCACTCACATAGGTACGTGGTTGCAAAGGGCATCAGTGTCTTAACAGCGCGATTTGCCAAGGCAGGATACTCTGAGCACAGCCCTATCCAGAAATCTGGCAGTGGCTTCTGATTAAATTCAATTTTCACAGAATCGCTAGTTGCATTTTCGTTGAGGTTCTCTTGTTCAGATATCAGTAAGTGGACTGGAGGCAGGGTATGAACGGGATAACGAATCCAGTTGTTTGTGTCATCCGTTTCGGGAAAGTACCTGCGTAATTGCGCACCCAACTCACTCAGGTGCTTCACTATACCACATTTGACTTTGTACAAATTAACTCAAGCTTATGGACACAAAAAATCATACAATGATGGAAAGACCTGTGTGTTGTCCTTGTTAATGCAGACAGATAAGAGCTCCAACTTCTTAATCGTAGCCTCAATTTTGTCCCGCACATTGAATATAGTTGCGGAGAGTCCCTATAATCCTAGATTCAGGCGGGGGAAAAAATCACCCAGATAGGCCAGTCGTGTGAGAAACTCGTCATCATGCAACCAGTCAGACAAGTGAAAATTATGGTCAGTAAAGAACTTTAAGCTCGCCTCTCAATTTAGAAAAACGTATCAATACTTTGCCCCTTGATAACCACCGCACTTCTGTATGTTGTAAAAGCGTTACATGGTTGCTGCCCATACCATTGCATAATGCAGAAAATACACGAGAGTTCAGGGGCACACGGCCTAGACCATCACAATAAATCCATTATTTATTTTAGGCAGGTCTAAAGAAACATTATGACATGAAAAAAATGTAGCCTATTTCAGAAGAACAGAATAGCATATTCTGAGTCGTCCTTATGTAAGGTCCTGATGCTATATTGATGCTATATGGCTGTGTGCTACAATAGTTAATTTAGCAGGCAAGATGTGCTTATAATTAATTTAGTTATTTATGGTAAAACATTATGCTATATATGATGTGACTAATGATGATTTGAAAAAAGTCACATGAAAGGCCTGCTCTCAGCTCTGTTTTTGCGATCAAATAAGGCTAGACACTTCATTCCACGTTCAACTGCCTGTTGACATCTAGTGGAAGGCGTATGAAGTGCATACAGATCCATAAATACAAGGCAATTGAATAGGCGATGCCTTTCACAGAGACCCATTTCAGAATTTTCACTTCCTGTTTGGAAGTTTGCCTGCCAAATTAGTTCTGTTTTACTCACAGATATAATTCAAACAGTTTTTGAAACTTCAGAGTGTTCTCTATCCAATAGTAATAATAATATGCATATCATATGATCTAAGACAGAGTACGAGGCCGTTTAAATTGGGCACAATTTTATCCAAAAGTGAAAAGGGCGCCCCCTATTTCCAAGAGGTTTATTTAACCAGGTAGGCTAGTTGAGAACAAGTTCTCATTTGCAACTGCGACCTGGCCAAGATAAAGCAAAGCAGTGTGATACAGACAACAACACAGAGTTACACATGCAGTAAACAAGCCAATAACACAATAAACAAGTCAATGACATGGTAGAAAAAAGAAAGTCTATATACAGTGTGTGCAAAAGGCATGAGGAGGTAGGCAATAAATAGGCCATAGGAGCGATTAATTACAATTTAGCAGATTAACCCTGGAGTGATAAATGAGCACATGATGATGTGCAAGTAGAGATACTGGTGTGCAAAATAACAGAAATGTAAATAAAATAAAAAACAGTATTTTTATTTATTTTATTTATTTTACCGTTATTTTACCAGGTAAGTTGACTGAGAACACGTTCTCATTTGCAGCAACGACCTGGGGAATAGTTACAGGGGAGAGGAGGGGGATGAATGAGCCAATTGTAAACTGGGGATTATTAGGTGACCATGATGGTTTGGGGGTCAGATTGGGAATTTAGCCAGGACACCGGGGTTAACACCCCTACTCTTACGATAAGTGCCATGGGATCTTTAATGACCTCAGAGAGTCAGGACACCCGTTTAACGTCCCATCCGAAAGACGGCACCCTACACAGGGCAGTGTCCCCAATCACTGCCCTGGGGCATTGGGATATTTTTTAGACCAGAGGAAAGAGTGCCTCCTACTGGCCCTCCAACACCACTTCCAGCAGCATCTGGTCTCCCATCCAGGGACTGACCAGGACCAACCCTGCTTAGCTTCAGAAGCAAGCCAGCAGTGGTATGCAGGGTATGGGAGTGAGGTAGGTAGATTGGGTCTGCTATTTACAGATGGACTATGTACATCTGCAGCGATCGGTTAGCTGCTCAGATAGTTGATGTTTAAAGTTGGTGAGGGAAATAAGTCTCTAAGTTGGCTGTCTTTGTTAGGAAGAAATAGTCTTCACACAGTTCGCAACGAGCCAGGCGGCCCAAACTGCTGCATATACCCTGACTCTGTTGCAAGAGAAGTGACACAATTTACCTAGTTAAAATAAATTCATGTTAGCAGGCAATATGAACTAAATATGCAGGTTTAAAAATATATACTTGTGTATTGATTTCAAGAAAGGCATTGATGTTTATGGTTAGGTACACGTTGGAGCAACGACAGTCCTTTTTCGCAAATGCGCACCGCATCGATTATATGCAATGCAGGACACGCTAGATAAACTAGTAATATCATCAACCATGTGTAGTTAACTAGTGATTATGATTGATTGATTGTTTTTTATAAGATACGTTTAATGCTAACTAGCAACTTACCTTGGCTTCTTACTGCATTCGCGTAACAGGCAGGCTCCTCGTGGAGTGCAATGTAAGGCAGGTGGTTAGAGCGTTGGACTAGTTAACCGTAAGGTTGCAAGATTGAATCCCCGAGCTGACAAGGTAAAAATATGTCATTCTGCCCCTGAACCCACCGTTAACCCACCGTTCCTAGACTGTCATTGAAAATAAGAATGTGTTCTTAACTGACTTGCCTAGTTAAATAAAGGTGTAAAAAATATATATATATATATTTTAAAAAATCCGCCAAATCGGTGTCCAAAAATACCGATTTCCGATTTGTTATGAAAACTTGAAATTGGCCCTAATTAATCGTCCATTCCGATTAATCGGTCGACCTCTAATCTGAACCACAGCAGCATAGCTTTCCTGTGGGGTTTAGGTGGCCTGTCTTGAGCTCACTAGTTGATATAATGTGGGGATTCAATGTAAAAGCATATATCACTGATTGAGCGACAGGCTCATCATGTAAATGTTGGATTTCCTTTCTCTTCCTAAATGGAAGTTTGACAGTGGTTCTGCCTGCCATTCTCTGGTCTGTCACTCTTTGTTAGTTTGGGTCTGTGTGTGAATGAGTGTCTGCTTCAGCGTGGAGTCACTTCCATCAGCAGGAAGTTGGAACCATAGAACACTGCACCTTACAATAGATTTCTCCCCAAGTTGATGTCTTGGCACTTCTGGCAAGTGCCACAAAAGAAAGAGCGAACAATGATCATTTGGCCCCGTCGTAGCAATTCCTGTCCACCTGCTCTTTCTTTTATTCACCACAAAGAATAGGCTGAGCAGATCAATTAAATGCCAGGTGCAATTGTGGTATGAGATTGTCCAGTAAGATGATTTTGTCCTTCTTTAATGAACCAGGCCAATTATTAAGGTGCGGAGGGGGGAAATAATCATTTAAAAGAAATGTCAGCTACAAAGTGGGTTCATTTGGTTTGCCCTTCCCTGTCTACCCTGTGGTGGCATTTTTCTGCTTTACCAAATGAGGAGAGTTACAAACTTCACACACCAGTCAGAGTTATACTTAAACAACATATTTTTTAATAAGAGCTTTGCAATAGCCTTTTTGACTTTCAATGATGCGCTATCTCTAATGAACCATTTAAAAGTGACTACAGAAAAAGACAATATCTTTATAGCCAAGATACAACCCTCTCAACCTACATGACGAACCACAGATCTTAGGAACTCTTCACAAAGGGACTTTTAATTGAGAAAGGAGTATGCCTTAGCCAGATAGCATTCGCTATAAAATATCGCTCAGTCTGGTCTCTAAAACGAGGTTCTAATCTCGTTCCTGGTACTTCATAGTACAAAAAATCAACTCATCCAATGGCATATATCAATTATCAACTCTAGATACTCCCATCTCAAGTAAACCCCCTCTTGACCCCACTCCTGGACAAGCGCAATGAGGGGAGTGAGCCTCTAGGTCATACACTATCCCAGCATAAGTGCAACATCAGAGAGCAAATACAATGTTCCCAGACACTGCCATACTCCTCCCCCCAATGGGAAAAGGAGGGAGTGACTGGCGCACAGACATGGTGGAGACAAGTACTTGGTTCCCCATTAATCATGCCATCCCTTCACATGGTTTAAGAATAGGTAAAGACACATTCACATATGAAGACAATGTTCCATTCTGTCCTCTTCCCTTTCAGATATTCTGCATAGCACCAGGGACATGTGAAAGACAAGCCTGACCTCTCCCCTCTCTGGGCCCCAAGTGACTGAGCCCTAGCTGAGGGAAAAGTGCAACTGCCAACACTATAGTCCAAAAGGATACATTCTAATGACAAGTATTTCACATAAGCAAATTATGCAAATTAAACATCTTAATTATCTATGTTACCCAACTAATTCTGATTCATCTGCCACACCCCCCACAAGTTTTTACTCTGAGCCATTGAGGTATCTGGGGAGGTGTTAAGAGGTTTCAGCAGTTTGCATTGAATCTATTTCTCCATCTCTGTGCTTATACGTCTCATTGCCTATGTTTTTGTCAATGTCCTGTGTGTGTGGGAGCATTTATTGAATCGGTGTGTGACTGTGTGGAGGAAGTGAGTTAATGTCCCGTGCGTGTGAGTGCATTTGGCGAGTGTACTGAGTGTACATATAATGACTTAAAGGAACAACTCACCCATATCTATATAGATTTTTTTTAAGGGCAGGATCAGCTTTAATATTGCGGATGGATTGTTGCGTCCATCAATGTAATTGTCTGCATCATTTCCAATCCCCCATATATCTTTGGGGTACATACATACCTACGTACGTAACATTTCGATGGCAATAATAAATACATATGCCGATAGTGAACAACCTTGTTTTACTCCTCTTGACAGTTTAAAACTTTCTGAGATGTAGCCATTATTTACTATTTTACACCTAGGGTTACTATACATAACTTTAACCCATTTTATAAGAGATTCTCCAAAATTGAAATATTCTAGGCATTTATATATAAACTCCAGTCGTACTTTATCAAAAGCCTTTTCAAAATCAGCTATAAAAACCAAGCCTGGTTTCCCCGATATTTCATAGTATTCTGTTATTGTTTCCAGTATTTTTTCTTCTATTATCTCCAATGTATCGTCCATGTAAAAACCTGTCTGATTAGGATGAATAATATCTGACAATACCGTTTTAATTCTATGCGCCAAGCATTTAGCTATAATTTTTGCATCACAACACTGAAGTGTAAGAGACCTACAATTTTTAAATGGACTGAATCTTTATATATACCACTTGGATCCTGTTTCAGTAATAATGAAATCAGACCTTCTTGTTGCGTGTCTGATAATCTACCATTTATATAGGAGTGGTTAAAACATGCTAAAAATGGTCCTCTGAGTATATAAAAAAAAGTTTGGTATACTTCCACTGGTATGCCATCCAGCCCTGGAGTTTTCCCGGACTTAAAGGCTTTAATTGTATTAAGAAATTCCTCCTCTGTAATTTTGCCTTCACATGAGTCTTTCTGCACAGATGTTAATTGTACATTATTAATAGGGAAAAAATCCAAACAATTAGCTTCAGTTAGTGGAGATGGAGGAGACTGAAATGAAAACACACACAGTACTTCCTCTTTCAAAATATCATTCAGTGAATCATGCATGACTCCATTTGTAACAAGTTTCAATACATTTTATTAGGCAGCATTTCTATTTTGAAGATTGAAAAAGAATTTGGTGCATTTTTCACCCATTTTTGAATGTTATGTCGTATTTGTGCATATCCTGGCGACGTTCTATTGATTCCAGGAGTCATTTCATGTATTTGAGCTAATCGCCATTAAAAACTCATCATACAGGCTGTATTTCTATACTATTCAACTTTTAGTCTATGCCGCTCTGACATTGCTCGTTCCATACATTTATATATTCTTAATTCCATTCCTTTACTTAGATTTGTGTGTATTGGGTATATGTTGTGAAATTATTTGATATTACTTGTTAGATATTGCTGCACTGTCGGAACTAGAAGCACAAGCATTTCGCTACACCCGCAATAACATCTGCTAAATGTGTATGTGAGTTGATTTTGATTTCTGCCCGCTTGAACAGTGAATAACTCAGATACATGAAAACATGAAATGACCCCGGGAATCAATAGAACATCACTCCGAGATGCATAAATACGACATAACATTCAAAATGGGTGAATCATTCCTTTTAAGTTTTAGTCAGCTGAAGTGTAGATATATCACATGTAAAATGTTTTCCCCTGTTAACGTCTCCAAGGGAGGTGTTACGCACTTCACATCCTTAACCGTTGGTCAGGTCAAGCAGAGTCTCCACAGTGTCTAGGGCGGAATGTTCACTCAGTGTAATGGATCCTGTGTCTCTTTGCTGGAGTTGTTATGGTTTGCCTGGCCAGGGTGCATCTCTCTCTCCAGGAACACATGAGAACACCAGGCAGTGGAGTGACGGTTCATGTAGAGTTCACAACAAAACCTGTGATTGAACCGAGTGCCCTGGAATTACTACAGCTTTTATGGCTGGTCTTCCTTCACCCCCCCATCTCTTTCTTACTCTCCCCTCTTCCTCTCCCACCCTAACCCTCTATCTCCATCTCTCTCTTCCTGCTGGATGTGTTTAGTTGTTCCTTTTCTCTCCAGCTGCACTGATGACCACTCTCATGAATGCACTGTGTAGTCCACACTCCCCCATTTCAAAATGGCTGCTTATGCAACTGATTTCATAACTCAAGTGTTTGCTGTGTGGTGGTGTGTGGGTGTGGTGGTTTAAAGTACACAGTGTGGTTTGATTATTTGACTTAATTTGGGTTCTTTGCTTGTGTTCTTCCCTAGGTCTGCTGATGTAGTTTATTTTTCTTAGCTGCCTCTTGCTGTGTTCTGACGGCTTAGTTATGCTGGGGGAAGCGTTAAATCGCCAACGTTGTGTGAGAGGCTTCATAGCTGTAGAGTTTTGCAAGCGATGTCTAACAGCACTCAGAGCTCCCATGTTTCCATTAATGTGGAAATAAATGTGATGCTCGTCCCTGGGCTAAAGTGTGTGTGTGTACGACTGTTTGCGTGCATACACTAATATATGTGTGTGTTTTACCAGACACCAGTGGGTGGCCCAGGGGGCCCCAGGTCGCATAGCTGCTCCTCTCTCTGCCATGGTCTGTCACTCTTTGGCAGTACCAGATGGGATGTGGTGAGGTTCCCTTTGCTGCTGCACCTGGGGCTGTACAAGATGGAGCCATCAGTAGCACAAACAGAAACACAGCCTGTTGACTGCAGCATCAGAAAGGACATTTTCCATCAGCATTTCTGCCGACATCAGTGTAAAGGGAAAGACAATCAATGCTGACCTGTGTTGAGGTGGTGGCTTTGCATTGTCAAATGCCGTAATCTCATGTTCACTCTATCTACATGAAGAAGCATGAAAATGCTGCTAATATGAGGAGGAGAGTCTCATGCATAAGTCATGAATGGACATTTGTCTTGTAAATGGATTACTGTATGTCAACAATGTGGTCAAACATGACCTTTGACTCTACTTAAAATACCTCCTCGCCTCGGTTGACGGAGCACTAGTCTACTGTTTTATTTTTGGCAGCTCTCTGAATGCCAAACGATTCTGTATTTACATTTCTCAATGTCATGCTATTTCTTTTAGCTTTGACGTCTTGCAAACTCTTGCGTAGTTTCAGACCTTGAATGAGATTAAAAGGGTAGGTAGCATAAACGTAAGCACATGCAACATATTCATTTTCGTAAGTATCATATCAGGTCCCAATGCAAAGTTACACCTCACTTTAATTATTTTTTGTTATTACATAAAACCGAAGAATGCCAATATATTTTTTGCGGGTCTTGACATAATCTGGAGTACCTGGCAAACCAGCCTATTCCCAACAATGTAAACTCCCAACAGAAATAACTTCAAATGTATCACTTCAAAGTCAACCAAATCTTTTGCACTCATGAATCCAATAGCGATGTAGTGAGGTAAATCCAAAGTAGATAGATTCCAGAGACCGGAATTGGGCACAGGAGATGAGGAGAGGAGTCAACAGTAAGACAACGATTGAAGGCTCCAGGCAGATGGAAATTATCCCAACCGCACAGTCCGCTACTGTAGCTCGCTAGTACTAAACCAAGGTTGAAAAACTCTGGTATCCTTCTTCATAGAGAACAGGTCATGGTTGTTTACATCCCACCTCCTCGTGATTGGTGGATTGTAGCTCACCACTGCAGAAACTCGAGCTAGCTAACACAGAGTAGATTCTCCATAGGATGTTGAGAAATAGTGCATTGTGGGTAGTTTTGAAGATATCTGAAAATAAGTTAAGAAACATGTAAAAATGCTAAAACCAGTGGAGGCTGCTGAGGGGAGAACGGCTCATAATAATGTCCGGAACAGAGTAAATGGAAGGGCATCAAACACATAGAAACCATGTGTTTGATGTATTTGATACCATTCCGCTCCAGCCATTACCACCAGCCCGTCTTCCCCAATTAATGTGCCACCAACCTCCTGTGGCTTAAACATAACTATGTTTGTTGTTATAGGTAACCATCTCGTGACTAGAACTAAGTTGCTTAGTCTTTAACCACACATTTACTTTGGTGAGTAAAAACTCCTGCTTCCTGCCCTTTAACGCACCAATTAAACCACTTTGACATGTTTGTCCAAGACTCAGCTTTTGTTTGCCTGGAATTGCTGACACCAGTGGTCAACATCTCTCTTTTCGCAGAAACAATGTGTTACTCTTTCTTTCTTCCAGTGTCTTGTTTGCTCAGCTCAGGACTTGATTGAGATAGAATTTCTGTTAAATATATTTAATAAATTAATATTGTAGGAAGACTGTGTTGGAGCTGCCAGACTGAGTTTCTTTTCTAAGGGGTCTGCAGTGTTCCAAGGAGTGTGTGGGGCATACAGTACGGAGAACCCAGTCCTTTAATAAAATCAGGAGGAGGCTGACAACAGCAGAAAGTGATTTCTGTTGGCATGGAGTCCCCATGCAGCTAGCTCTAAGGCTGCGTTTACACAGGCAGCCCAATTCTGGTCTTTTTTTCCACTAATTGGTCTTTTGACCAATCACATCAGATCTTTTCACATCAGATATTATTCAAAGCTGATCTGATAGGTCAAAAGACCAATTAGTAAAAAATTGGAATTGGGCTGCCTGTCTAAACACAGCGTTAAAGAGGCCAGAACACAATGGAGTCCTAATGAAGAGCAGATGTGATGGGGCCCACCACCAGGACTGAGTTAGCAGGAGGTGCCTATTAGTCTGGCATTGCTTTAACAGACCGACCCTCCAATCTCAGTTTTCCTCTGTCTAAACAGAGGTCTAACATTCGGATCCAGAGCCAGTCGTTGTTTAGCTCATAATGGATTGGGTCAGGTTCCGGTTAGGGAGAACTGATCCTAAATCAGCTGTTCATGATATAGAGTGACTTGCCTGCAGATGGAGATATCAGTGGTGTGGTCAGCTCTGGAGAAACTGGAAGCAGCTCTCCATCATAGTGCCAGGACACATTGATTTATCTGGCTCTGTGAATGAAACTATTGTCTGTCTGTCGCTCTCTCTCGAAAGTAGATTTCCAGTGTCTTCAGAAAGTCTTCATACACTTTGGCTTATTCCACATTTTCTTGTGTTACAGCCTGAATTGGGGCACCTTAAATTACATTTTGGATTTTGAATCAGATGGCTCATTCATCACAAAGCACACTGATATGGCAAACTAATTGAATGACTTTTTCATTGGCAAGATAAGCAAACTTAGGGATGATATGCCAGCAACAAACGCTGACACTATACATCCAAATATATCGGACCAAATTATGAAAGACAAGAATTGTACTTTTGAATTCCGTAAAGTCAGTGTGGAAGAGGTGAAAAAAGGATTGTTGTCTATCAACGATGACAAGCCACCAGGTTCTGACAATCTAGATGGAAAATTACTGAGGATATTAGTAGACGATATTGCCACTCCTATTTGCCACATCTTCAATTTAAGCCTACTAGAGAGTGTGTGCCCTCAGGCCTGGAGGGAAGCTAAATTCATTCCGCTACCCAAGAATAGTAAAGCCCCCTTTACCGGCTCAAATAGCCGACCAATCAGCCTGTTACCAACCCCTAGTAAACTTCTGGAAAAAGTTGTTTGACCATATACAATGCTATTTTACAGTAAACAAATTGACAACGGAATTTCTGCATGCTTATAGGGAAGGACACTCAACAAGCACAGCACTTACACAAATGACTGATGATTGGCTGAGAGAAATTGATGATAAAATTATTGTGGGGGCTGTCTTGTTAGACTTCAGTGCAGCTTTTGACATTATTGATCATAGTCTGCTGCTGGAAAAATGTATGTGTAATGGCTTTACACCCCCTGCTATAATGTGGATATAGAGTTACTTGTCTAACAGAACACAGAGGGTGTTCTTTAATGGAACCCTATCAAATATAATCCAGTTAGAATCAGGAATTCCCCAGGGTAGCTGTTTAGGCCCCTTGCTTTTCATTTTTTTACTAACGACATGCCACGGACTTTAAGTAAAGCCAGAGTTTCTATGTTTGCAGATGACTCAACACTATACACCTTAGCTACTACAGTGACTGAAATGACTGCAACACTCAACAAAGAGCTGCAGTTAGTTTGAGTGGGTGGCAAGGAATAAGTTATCCTTAAATATTTCTAAAACTAAAAGCATTGTATTTGGAACAAACCACTCACTAAACCTCAACTAAATCTTGTAATTTATCATGTGGAAATTGAGCAAGTTGAGATGACTAAACTGCTTGGAGTGACACTAGATTGTAAACTCATGGTCAAAACATATTGATGCAGTAGTAGCTAAGATGGGGAGAAGTCTATAATAAAGCGATACTCTGCCTTCTTAACAACACTATCAACAAGGCAGGTCCTACAGGCCCTAGTTTTGTCGCACTTTGAGTACTGTTCAGTTGTGTGGTCAGGTGCCACAAAAAAGGACTCAAGAAAATTGAAAGTGTCTCAGAACAGGGCAGCACGGCTGGCCCTTGGATGTACACAGAGAGCTAATATTAATAATATGCATGTCAATCTCTCCTGGCTGAAAGTGGAGGAGAGATTGACTTCATCACTACTTTTATTTATGAGAGGTATTGACATGTTGAATGCACCGAGCTGTCTAAACTGCTGGCACACAGCTCGGACACGCATGCATACCCCACAATACATGCCACAAGAGGTCTCTTCACAGTCCCCAGAACAGATTATGGGAGGCACACAGTACTACATAGAGCCATGACTACATGGAACTCTATTCCATATCAAGTAACTGACGCAAGCAGTAAAATTAGATTAAAAAAAACACCTTATGGACCAGCAGAGACTGTGAAGCCACACAAACATTGGCACAGACACATGCGCACGCACGCACGCACGCACGCACGCACGCACGCACGCACGCACGCACGCACGCACGCACGCACGCACGCACGCACGCACGCACGCACGCACGCACGCACGCACGCACGCACGCACGCACGCACGCACGCACGCACGCACGCACGCACGCACGCACGCACGCACGCACGCACGCACGCACGCACGCACGCACGCACGCACGCACGCACGCACGCACGCACGCACGCACGCACGCACGCACGCACGCACGCACGCACGCACGCACGCACGCACGCACGCACGCACGCACGCACGCACGCACGCACGCACGCACACACACACACACACACACACACACACACACACACACACACACACACACACACACACACACACACACACACACACACACACACACACACACACACACACACACACACACACACACACACACACACACACACACACACACACACGATAACATATGCACTAAACATACACATGGATTTTGTACTGGAGGTATGTGGTAGTGGTGGAGTAGGGGCCTGAGGGCACACAGTGTGTTGTGAAATCTGTGAATGTATTGTAATGTTTTAAAATTGTGTAAACTGCCTTAATTTAGCTGGACCCCAGGAAGAGTAGCTGCTGCTTTGGCATCCATAATACATGGGGATCCATTATAAATACAAATTCAAAATAGATTAAATAAAATCAGAATCTCACCCATCCACACACAATATTCTATAATGACAAGTTGAAAACATGTTTTTAGCAAATTAAATACAGAAATCTAATTTACATAAGTATTCACATCACTGAGTCAATAGTTTGTAGAAGCACCTTTTGGCAGCGATTATGGCTGTGAGTCTTTTTGTGTAAGTCGCTTAAGAGCTTTCCACACCTGGATTGTGCAACATTGGCCCATAATTATTTTTAAAAAATCTTCAAGCGTTGTCAAATTGGTTGTTGATCATTGCTAGACAACCCTTTTCAGGTCTTGCCAGTGTCTGGTGGAAAGCAGACTGAACCAGGTTTTTCTCTAGGATTCTGCCTGAGCTTACCTCCCGTCCGTTTCTTTTTTATCCTGAAAACTTTCCAGTCCTTAAGGATTACAAGCCTACCCATCACATGATGCAGCCACCACTATGCATGAAAATATGGAATGTCTGCTTTTTTTCTACCAATAGGTGCCCTTCTTTGCAAGGCATTGGACAACCTCCCTGGTATTTGTGGTTGAATCTGTGTTTGAAATTCACTGCTTGACTGAGGGACCTTACACATATTTGTATGTATGGTACAGAGAAGGTAGTCATTAAAGAATCATGTTAAACACTATTATTGCACACAGAGGGAGTCCATGCAACTTATTATGTGACTTGTTAAGCAAATGTTTACTCCTGAATTTACTTAGGCTTGCCATAACAAGAGGGTTGAATACTTCTTGACTGAAGACATTTCAGCTTTTCATTTTTTATTCATTTGTAAACATTTTGAACAACATAATTCCACTTTGGCGTTTATAGGGTATTGTGTGTGTGTGTGTGTGTGGGCCAGTGACACAAATTCTGGCTGTAACACAACAAAATGTGGAAAAATTCAAGAGCTGTGAACTTTCTATATGCCTAATCATAGAATTACGTAGACCTAAAGAATCCATATTCATTTAATAGGATCTCTATGGGCCTAATAGTAAAGATTAGTTGTTTAACTTGAAATGTATTAGCCTATCTTTTGAATATAGCATAAACAGGCTATTTATTTGTCAACTTGACTATAATTAGTAGATACATGCAGCTTCACTCCGGTCATTACTTGATGCAGCTTCTCTCCGGTCATTACTTGATGCAGCTTCTCTCCGGTCATTACTTGATGCAGCTTCTCACCGGTCATTACTTGATGCAGCTTCTCTCCGGTCATTACTTGATGCAGCTTCTCTCCGGTCATTACTTGATGCAGCTTCTCTCCGGTCATTACTTGATGCAGCTTCTCTCCGGTCATCACTTGATGCAGCTTCTCTCCGGTCATTACTTGATGCAGCTTCTCTCCGGTCATTACTTGATGCAGCTTCTCACCGGTCATTACTTGATGCAGCTTCTCTCCGGTCATTACTTGATGCAGCTTCTCTCCGGTCATTACTTGATGCAGCTTCTCTCCGGTCATTACTTGATGCAGCTTCTCTCCGGTCATTACTTGATGCAGCTTCTCTCCGGTCATTACTTGATGCAGCTTCTCTCCGGTCATCACTTGATGCAGCTTCTCACCGGTCATTACTTGATGCAGCTTCTCTCCGGTCATTACTTGATGCAGCTTCTCTCCGGTCATTACTTGATGCAGCTTCTCTCCGGTCATTACTTGATGCAGCTTCTCTCCGGTCATTACTTGATGCTCGTCTAGAATATTAAATAAAGCCTTGCTCGCCAGAATGATGTCATAAATCCAATGCATCCTCAACAACCTAGCTGACATTGGTAAAGTTCTCTTTCATTTCTGCTTCTCTCACGGAGTGAGGACGTTTAGGGATCAGGGAGATTTCCAAATGACATTTAAGGAAGGAAATTGAAAGCTGTGAAAAAGATCCAACATTTTTATCATAATATTTCAGTTATCTTGGATGCATATATTATGTGGTTGAAAATGAAATACTGTCAGGCTTTAATGTCACTGAAAGAAATGACACTTTAGGCTACACAACAGGTCCCTAAACTCGCATTAGCATTCTCTCAAAATATATAATAAAAATAAAAAACTTTTATTTAATTAAGCAAGTCCGTTAAGAACAAATTCTTATTTACAATGACGGCCAAACCTGGACGACACTGGGCCTATTGTGCGCCGCCCTATGGGATTCCCAATCATGGTCGGTAGTGATACAGCCTGGATTCGAATGAGGGTGAATGTAGTGATGCCTCTAGCACTGAGATGCAGTGCCTTACACCGCTGCGCCACTCAGGAGCCCCCACTCGAGGAATACTTAATTCGTCAGGAGTTCATATTAGAATAGGCTATATGTGAGGCCTCCAATCAGTGTCCAGACTTCAGTTACTTTTTCAACTATTAGGCTACTCCCCTCAAAAATAGTTCCAACATCCATACAGTGCTATTTGATAAATGCAATGAGACATCACTTACAAAACACAAAAATAATATTCTGTGATTATCCTTCATTAGGCCTACACAAGTCTTGTAACCTGAATTGATGTGTAGGCTGCACTGCTGTCCTTGTTCCTCTCGGTCTCCGTCACTCATCTCTGCCTTGTGGAACCACACTGCATTTTGGAGTATATTCTATTTGCACATTTTTGGTAATGATACATAGAGTCCAAGAAACTATAGGTTAGTACACTATGTTTAATTACTGTGATAGGCTGATGTTTTTTTCTTTTGCTGTAACAGACCATTCCAACTTTCTATTTCTCTCTCTCTATTTCTCTATCTCTCTCTCTCTCTCTATTTCTCTCTCTCTATTTCTCTCGCTATCTCTGGTGTCACACGTGGACCCAATTTTCCACGTTGAAATTATGTGGTGTGCCCAGTGGTTAGTGTGTTTAGGATTTTACTTATCTGTGTAAAATATATGCCATTCAGGGAATATTTTTAGACCAAGATACTGTTAACCTACACACGGCTGTTAAGTTAAACCTTCCTATGTAATTGTTCCACTGTGGGCTGGGTGTAAACTGTGGGTAATAATAGTAGTAGAACAATAAGAATGGTCTATTTCTGCTCGCACACAGACCATCCAACTTCATCACACACACACACACCCACCCTACCTGGGGCGGCAGGTAGCCTAGTGGTTAGAGCGTTGGGCCAGTAACCAAAAGGTTGCTGGATCGAATCCCCGAGCTGACAAGGTAAAAATGTCCATTCTGCCCCTGAACAAGGCAGTTAACCCACTATTCCCCGGTAGTCCGTCATTGTAAATAAGAATTTGTTCTTAACTGACTTGCCTAGTTAAATAAAGGTAAAAAAAATAAATATATATATATAACTTGTGTTAATTTTTCTGGATTATGTTTGTGTTGTTATTGTAGCGCTAGATATTACTGCATTGTTGGAGCTAGAAACATAAGCATTTCACTGCACCTGTATAACACCTGCAAATCTGTGTACGTATGATTTGACACACACGTACACACTGCTGTAATGAGTATTTATGTCTTCACAATCACGCCTGCATCATCAGTGAATTGGTAGAGCAGCATTTAAAGTCTGGTGGGCTCTATCTCACTCACACTAATGCAGGCACCCACACACACACACACACACACACACACACACACACACACACACACACACACACACACACACACACACACACACACACACACACGTGCAAGCAGGCACGCATTAGACTATATATTTTTAGCATGAAGCACATGATGCAGCCATATTTTGGCTTTCAGTTAATTTAAGACCTATTTGCCATGTTGTGACTATACAGTATATCACTATAAACATATTTGTCCTCTTATGCACAGTCTGAACCACTCTGCCACTGAGGAGTTTTACCCACTAATCACCACTGCAAAGCTTTCTCTGTTTTAGTTTTCTATTCTCAAGCTGTATTCTACTTCCACTTCTTCTGAATGTTTTTCACATTGTGGGTAATTGGATTCAGCAGCATCTCAGCCTTGTTCTTTTCTCTGGCAGTTGGACATATTGGTAATATTAATGAGGAAAGTGAGGCCTGTGGGATGAGACCTAAGGGAAAGCTACAGGCCTCATCTCATCCCTGTCAGCCATGGATCCCACCGCTGACACCAACCCTTCACACACTGGATCAGATGGGATTAACGGGATCCTGGAAAGCCTGCGATTGTCTGGTGCTTAGTTTAGATTTCACTGTCCAGATAAGAGAGGGTTACTCTGATTTGGGTGGTGGTTCCCCACATGCCTTATTTTCACCTGAGCAGAGGCTATATAGGGTTGCAGTTTGTTTTTATCCACTTTACACAGGTGCAGGTTTGACATTTGCTGTGGAAATCTCATGTCAGTTGTCATTGAACCAGAGTCTGGTGGGTGTAGTGATGTTGCCAGAATGGAGGAGGATGTGAACTTGTTCAGCTGAAAACTCATATGTTCATATAAGAGAGTGATGAATGTGTTTTCAGAAAAGCACACTATCTAGGAACCCATAGATTCAGATAGCTATTTGATCATAAGATTTCTGAGAAAACCATGGTTTTAGTGTCATGTGTGACATTCTAGAAAGTCCCACAGGAAAACCTCTGGTGATGAGATAAGATTCACTAATCACCTGTCTATATGAAGGTACCTGCTTTTACAAGGAACTTGTTTTCTCTGTCAGCAAGTACAGTATTACACACTAGTGTCCAGGGATGGTATTCTTCAGAGGAAATGCAGGGAGGGCTATTTTTATATTGTGAATATATGAATAACACTGCAACTTCTTAGAGGCTGGAAGCTCAGAAGAGAATTCATTGTATTCTCATGTGTATCAAACACCTTTTTCATGTTTATACGTGTGTGTGTGTGCGTGTGTGATGGCGACAGGCATGCCTGTGCACATTACATTCCCGCTCATGTTCAAGCCCTGCTCCCTTGTGCGCTCCAAAATTAATTTGGCTAAGACTTGCCCCTGTTTTTCTAGAGATTTGAATGTTGTATAAACGCAGATCATTGCTGTCCATATTGCTATGATGTTGCTGAGTTATCTGTGTAACTCCAGTCTATATTCCTTCAGTATGTGGTGAATTTATTTTGAGTGCCAACTTTGATGTATTGGTTACCGCTTTTCAGAACTCGTTCACGTGTGTGCGTTCTGTACGTGCGCGCTCTGTACGTGCGCGTTCTGTACGTGCGTGTACACTCGTGGTTGCTGGAGAAGCACGTGCCCCTTTTCCCCCACGGTTTCTTTCGTTGTGTCAATTGATTATTTTGTTTATTGAGATCTCTGCAACTTCAAAATGTACCAACGCAAATCAGAAAGGCCTTTGTAATGTTGTGATGATTATTCATCTGCTCTAGACATACTATATTTTCGTGCAGATCTGTGACCACTCAGCAGCCTGTCTTTTTTTTATTTTTACCATAAACCTGTTTTGAATATTCATAAGCTATCATTTGACTAAAGAGAGCCAAATGCAGTACCTCTGTTTGACTGCATCATGTGCTTCATGCTTTCCACAACACTCAATTGGGTTTCTCTGAGATTTCACGCTGACGTACAAGGGTATTGGTTCAGGCAGAGGGTGTATGGAGGGGCTGGTTAGATACGATTCTATTAACTTTAGCCTGACCTTATTTTAGAAAAGAATGTAAAAGCGATGTGATTTCTGTTCCCGGGTTCTGCCGATGAATGAATTGCTGGTGTGACGCTGCTGGACCGTGAAGAGGTGTTGGAGACGTACAAACATCAATCTCTTTTCTTACAGTCCCATTTACTCTATCCTTCATGATTTCTATTCCTAATAAAGGATGGTCAAGGTTATTTACACAACGGGTCATTCTTCTCCCCATTGTCCTCACTCTGAGACACACACACATACACACACACACAACATACATGCTCACACACACTCAAAATCATGCAGTGATTATGATAATATCCTCCCTCAATCTTCACCCTCTTACAATGCTGATGTATCATACAGTATGTACACACACATTGTCCCTGTCAGCAGGAGCGTGATAACAGATCTGTCCATCCCCCACTAGCAGACAGCCAAAGGACCACTGCTCCTGTACCTGTGTGTATGAGGGAACAAGGCAGCAGTCACCCATTGGGTAAATGATTCATTTATCATTGTCTATTCGCAGGGCTGCAATAGCCTGGGGGAGATGGGTGTTTTGTGTGCGTGGTATGCAGCTACAGTACCACATCTCTTTAAAGGCTACGCTACAGTGAGGGAGTGGTCCTGCTCTGTACCCAAAGAAAACAGTTGTCTTTAACAGTGTATTGAGGACATTGTATAACACTTGAGAGATGAGGTCACTGTCAGCTGACTGGGAACTGTCACTAAGCTCTTTGTCCACTATGCTAGAGCTGTGTTTTTGTGTGTGTGCATGCGTATACTTACCCTTGTGCTTTGTGTGAATGTTTTCACAATCTTGGGCCCTCTCTTTATGTTGAAGAATGCATTTTCTGTTATCCTGAGTTTGGAGTGTTGTTATTGGTCAAACAATATAGGGGCACATGACTGTGTGCTTTATTGACACCTCATGATGGTTGCAGAGTCACCAAATATGTAACTATGTGCATCTGCCTATCAGTTCTCTGTATTCATTGTTTATAGAGACATTTGAAGAATGTATTAATCTAAGGAATGGTTGCTGGAGATGCACAAGTACTAAAAAACATTAGCGGGGAAAAAAGAGACCTTTAAAACATTAGATGGCGATGTGATTGAAAGTATTCTTATCTAAAATGACCACCCGTTAGGATACAGATCACACAAGATACAGTACATTGGTCTTTGATGGTGCATTGAACTCTTCATCTATTCCAACAAAACACACAGTTAACAACAAAAAACACAAGACATATAGTAAACTTCTCCAGTTACTGCTTGCAGAAATCAAAAGAACAAAAGCCTCCCACATAGTCTCATTTGACACTTTATTCTCTGTATATTTTCCTCACTTGAGCCTGAACTGTGGACCTGCTCGTCCTCCATCTGGTCAGACTAGGTCTAGATTGTATCAGTGTTCAGGGTCTCTCTCTGATACCCGTACACTCTAGCACCTGGCTGTATGAAGGAGGTTATCTGACTGGTCCTGTTTACCACTTCTCTCCTCTTTTCCCATGCAGTCTCTCTCAACTCATTGAATTTGATTAAGAGCCCTTGTGCAGAGTGGGAGCAAGGCTTTGATCTGCTCCTAGCAGACGGACAGGTCAGTGAGAGCTCTTTGAGAGGGACAGGTGTGCTCAGGACCCTGAACACAGCCCAGGAGAGAAGAAACATGAGAGCGCTCAGACTCCTTTATTTCCGGCTGTATGTGTTGGTTGTAGCAGAGGATGAGTACTGTAGATAAATGGAAATCTGCTCATCATGAAAACGTTGCTAAGTTTGTTCAGTAAGGAAAGTAGGAGAGAAGGCAGTCTGACTCAGCGAGAGCAGAGAGTTGAGTGTGACAGAACGGTGAGGTCACAGGATGTTGTAGGAGGAACCAGGATAGTTCTCTGCAGGATGACTGCTTTGCTCCAACGATCCACCGCCTTTCATATTGGACTAGAGGTGTTTTGACTGGAGGTCAGATAGATCAGCATATATACTTGCTGGGGTTTCACTATTTTAGAGCGCTATGATAGGCTATGTCTTGTCCTTCCCTGTCCTCTTCTGCAATACATGCAGTATTTGGCACAGTCTCTTCCTCTCCCACTCTGTCTGTGTGTCCTTGTGATTAGTCAAGTGAAACCGATAGGGATTTTCCGAGAGAGAGGGTTAGTGGCCTGGGCATTAAGATGTGTGCTGTTGAGAGAGAGAGTTTCTTTTTTTGCCTATGCTACCTGAGGGACAGGCGTTTCTAGTCTGACGTGTCAAGGGATTCACTCCTCCGGCCACTGTACATCTGTCTGCTACACACGATCAATTACTCACTCAGAGGAGATGAATATTTCCAAACGGTTTACTAGAGACCATACCTTCACCATACCACCTCCACCATACCACCTCCACCATAGCACCTCCACCACCCTACCACCTCCACCATACCACCTCCACCATACCACCTCCACCACCATACCACCTCCACCACCATACCACCTCCACCACCATACCACCTCCACCATACCACCTCCACCATAGCACCTCCACCACCATACCTCCACCACCATACCTCCACCACCATAGCACCTCCACCATACCTCCACTCCTGCACCTACCATACCTCCACTCCTGTCTGCCTTTTACTGCGTCTGCTCTTGTGGAATTCCAAAAGGAGCAGGAGCAATTTGTTTAAAGCCTGCTCGTCTCCCTGTGTTGGGTGGGAGAGCGAGACTGCTGTCCCACTGGGCATAGATGTCATTCTAATGTCTGATTTTGCTTAAAATGTTGGTTGAGTTGTCAACTAACGTGAATTCAACAAAATATGGCATGCCATTGGATTTGGATTGAACATTGGGTGAAAAAAATAGGAAATTCTCTTACATCGACTTTCAATCAGTTGTCCACTTTGATTCAAAGTCATCACATTACATTTTTTGGTGAAAGAAAATGATGCTGATTCAACCAGTTTCTGCCCAGTGGGATGTTGTTGGTCATACTGGACCCTGCTAGACAGTCTGCTGCTGGCCTAGTCTTCTAAAGCTACCTCACTGTGCATCTCGCTGTTCACGGTGTCATGCAGTCTTGCGTGTGCATTTTGAGTGGCTCTGGTTTTCTAAGGGTTGGCAAAATAAATGAATGGACCTTCACGCTCCACCCACAGTCTAGTTCTAGTAGTGTTTGATGCTCACAGGGTTCAGACCACTCTTGGCGATAGGCCTGAATGTGGTCAGACTGGCGCATCACTGAAGTCTAAAAAGACGGTCCTTCAAAGGCTCTTCATGAAATGATGGATGAAACCGTCCATGTGATTGTCCAGGTTTAACACTGAAGGAAAGAACACATGCCTATTCATTTACTGTTAGATTTGTCATTCTACTCGTCACAGTCTGTATCCTGCATGGAAGACAGGATGTATTGGACCTTTTGATGTCTCCGGCATGGCTGCAGGTGGTCAGTAATATATTCCTCCCAGGCTCCCAGTAGAAAACACACACCTACACAATATCTCTCTCCCACAGACTGACATTAGACCAATCGGATAAGATTTTCATCTGAAAATTTGAGCTTGTTGGTTGTAGTCCGCTTGGATGGGTAAGAGCTGTGTAGTACGGCAATCTGAGCTCTGCCTTTCAGATTAATATTTATATTCCAATCCTGGGTTTAATGCGAGATTGAGAGAGATGATAACGAGAGCGAAAGAGAGCTAGAACGAGAGAGAGACGCAAACATAACCTGGTGACTCACTCACATGGCCGTGTTCCTGTTTTCTTGCACCGGACGTAGCCAACCCGTTTCCCCTTCTATATCGGTGGTATTTGGAAGCATGCCTCCTAGGAGTCAGGTTGGGCTGCAATCTGTCTGTTTTAATCACATGGAGACATCACGTTCGGCCCTCTAGGGCCCTGATCCAACTCCGGTCATGAGTGGTGTAATGTAGAGTTGTTTGTCTTGGCCTGGCTCAGACAGCCTGTACATAGTGTCTTTGTGTCTGTCTGTCTTTGTGTCTGTCTGTCTCTCGCTGTGTGTGTGTGTGTGTGTATGTTCCCCTGCCACAGGCCCTGACCTGGTTGTCCTGAATGCCAGATGGGTTATACTGTCTGTAATCAGCACTTAGCTCCCAGCTCAGACACGCAACGCAATGCAGCTTAGTTTGGGTTTTTGCTAGTGTAGTCTGTCTCTGACTGTCTCTCTGTCTGATTTTTTCTCCCTGTTTCTGTCTTTGTCTGACTCTCTGTCTCTCTGTTTGACTCACTCTGTCTCTGTCTGTCTCGGTCTACCTGACTGTCTGTCTGACTCTCTCTGTCTGACTCTCCCTCCTTTTAATTCCCTGGAGATGCCTCTAAAAATGATGTATTATTAATAATAATAAGTAAATTCCGTGTTATATTCCCATCTGTCACTTAGTTCCACTTGGTAGTGGGTTGGTTGACTTGGCTCCATGCTGAATGTACTTTCTGCATCAGGGATGGGCAACTCCTCGTGGGCCGGAGTGGTGGCATGCCTTTCCCCCATCCCTAGCAAACACAGCTGATTTAACTAATTGCATTTTAAACAGAAGATCATGATTAGTTGATTATTGGAGTAAGGTGTGTTCGCTGGTGCCCTGGGCATAAGAGACACCAATCAGGCCACAGAGGACTGGAGTTGCCTATCCATACCCTGCATCATTCCAGAGCACTTCTCTTAATGCATTTTCTTCTGTGCATTAAGGTTGTTGTTGTCATCTACATTACATGTTGTGGCATAAGGTCATTGTCATAAGGTCACTGCTGATGTGTGAATAAGAGACAGTCGCTGCCCCTCGTCACACAAGCACACAGATATGTTTGTTTTACTCTCCTTGAAGCGACCAAACAATTGATTCTCATTAAAAATCCTATTTACCCTAACTCTTAACCAAGCCCTAAACTTTACCTTAATCCCAAAACCCTAATTCTAACCGTAACGCCTAAACTTAAAATATCATTTTTCCTTGTGGGGACCAGCAAAATGTTCCTTGTTTTACTTCTGGTCCCCACAAGGATAGTAAAACAAACACCACACACACACACACACACGCACGCACGCACGCACGCATGCACGCACACACACACACACAGTTTTGTTGGATGGTTTGTTGTCAAGGCTGATACCAGGAAGTGATGTGGCTGGGTGCCAGTGTGACCACAGTGTCCCAGGCTCCCAGCAGTGACAATAATATATCAGATAATGGTGACTTGCGCTTTGTTTAACCCATGTCAATATCCTGAAGACATCAGCTCCTGGCTCTCCTTCAGTAGTCTTCCATTTTGTCCCATTACGTCAGGGTGACCAGAGAATAGCATTGTCTAATAGTCTCTGTGTGGCTGTAGATGGAGGTGTTGTCCAGTAAACAAGACAGATGCTTTCTGAATGGGAGAGCTAATGATTTCCTATAACACTTGTGGTTTCAGTGTAATTGGTTGAGATGGACGTTGGGATTCTTTTTCAGTTAAGGACCCCTTAAAGCAGACTCATATCTGTCCCTCAATTCCTCATTTGAGATGAGGAATGCTGTCATTGTGGCCACATTTAGAGAACGCCACTGCACACACAAACAGACGCTAGCACGCACGCACACACACACACACACACCCCCACACACATTTACCAGACGCTCTTATCCAGATCAACTTACAGGAGCAATTAGGGTTGAATGCTCAAGGGCACAGCAATAGGTTTTTGACCTAGTCGGCTCGGGATTCGAACCAGCGACCTTTCGGTTATTGGCCCAACACTCTAACCGCTAGGCTTCCTGCCACACCTCAGACAATACTCATTGACAGGAAATGTACAGTAGCTGAATCACGGTGATGTGCTCATATGCAAGCCATTGCTAACTCGCGTTAGCATATTGACTGAAAGTCTATGCGACCATCATGCGTACTGTTCCCATACACTTCCAGTCATTGGCCTAACGCTAGTAAGCGTTTACGCTAACGCATGTTAGCAACTTCCTTCAGACTGCATGCAGAGACATAAAATGGTATCGATGAGTTCATCTGATTATATGGGTAAGTAGGGGAAAAAGGCTTCATTCACAAAATCTTGCACTGTTCATTTAAAGGCCCACCTCAGAGGAAGTTGCTGGACCTATTTCGAGTAATTCCTGTCCTAGAGCGGAAATTCATGTTTAGGTTCCAGCTCAAAGACTGATGCATGCTGCTAATACATATTCAGAAATTGGGAGTGGGAACATTGTGGTGTAGTAGAGAAATAACAACATTTAGGCCACTGACAGGTGTCAGTGGAACTAGCTAGCATGATAACTTTCATTACCTAGCTAAGGTTATGTCAGCACCATTTCAGTTTCGACTACCATAATAATTAAGACTGTCATAATAATTATTTCAGAAAAAGATTAGCATCCTACCTGTCAATAAATGAGTTTCAGCTAAGCTATGCCTATACCAGTTGTTGACGTTGTCTGACTCTTGCCATTTGACAGTGGGAGAAAAAGTACTCAATTGTCATACCTGAGTAAATGTAAAGATAACTTAATAGAAAATGACTCAAGTAAAAGTGAAAAGTATTTGGTTTTAAATGTACTTAAGTATCAAAAGTAAATGGAACTTCTAAAATGTACTTAAGTATCAAAAGGACAAGTATAAACCATTTCAAATTCCGTATATTAAGCAAACCAGACGGAACAATTTTCTTTCTTTTTATTGACGGATAGCCAGGGGCACACTCCGACACTCAGACATAATTTACAAACGAAGCATTTGTGTTTAGTGAGTCCGCCAGATCAGAGGCAGTAGGGATGACCAGGGATGTTGATAAGTGTGTGATTTTGACCATTTTCTTGTCAAAATGTAATGAGTACTTTTGGGTGTCAAGGAAAATGTGTGGAGTAAAAAGTACATTATTTTCTTTAGGAATGTAGTGAAGAAAAAGTAAAAGTTGGCAAAAATATAAGTAGTAAAGTACAGATACCCCAAAAAACTACTTAAGTCGTACTTTAAAGTATTTTTACTTAAGTACTTTACACCACTGCCTTTTTGATAATTCCAGTGAAATCGTGTCGGATTCCAGACGTCATTAATATTTGGACATGCACAGGGACATGATCAAAATAGCTATATTCTTTGTTCTCTCTTAATTTCTGCAAGCTAGCTAGCGTTGTCTAAATTGTGCAGCTATATATCAATGCATTGTCTAAATTGCAGCCACGAATCCGCCATAGAAAAAGAAAGAATATAACCTCTGGTAGTATGGATAGCCTAACTAGTGAACGGGTTGGAGTGTTTTATTGAATTAATGTGCACGTTTTTTTTGCATGGCCTGGTACCCTGTGAGGGTGGAGATCTCTATTTAGGATCAATGGAATGGTTGAAAATGAGCAAACCCTGCATCGAGGCCATGCAAAACTAATTTGCCTAAAACGTTAGTGGTGGGGTGACGGGGGGAGCGGGGTTTACCATTTGTATAAAATTGTTATATTTTATTTCTATGCAGACTAGCTCAAAAATAAGTGAAACTTGACAAAGTTTCATATACACTAGATTGGGATATTTTGCGGGTAAAAAATGTGAGGTGCAAAAACATCACTTTGACCCCCCCCCCCATTTTAATTTACTCTATGGTAAGGCGCCCAAGTGTAGGGTGGTCACTAATTAACACAGCCACAAAGTTATAAACCCTGTCTATTTCTACTTTCTCTTAAAATCTGATTTTTAAACCTGACTCTCACCTTTACCCTAACCAGACTGCTAACCTTACCCTAACCAGACTGCTAACCTTACCCTAACCAGACTACTAACCTTACCCTAACCAGACTACTAACCTTACCCTAACCAGACTGCTAACCTTAGCCTAACCAGACTGCTAACCTTAGCCTAACCAGACTGCTAACCTTAGCCTAACCAGACTGCTAACCTTAGCCTAACCAGACTGCTAACCTTAGCCTAACCAGACTGCTAACCTTAGCCTAACCAGACTGCTAACCTTAGCCTAACCAGACTGCTAACCTTAGCCTAACCAGACTGCTAACCTTAGCCTAACTAGACTGCTAACCTTAGCCTAACCCAGTGTTTCCCAAACTCTGTCCTGGGGACCCCAAGGAGTGCACGTTTTGGTTTTTGCCCTAGCACTACACACGCTGATTGTAATAATCAACTAATCATCAAGCTTTGAGGACCGAGTTTGGGAAATGCTGGCCTAACCCTAACCATAAAGTAAGATCAAAGCTAATTTTTGTTTTCAGGAATTTGTACGATATAGCCAATTTTGACAATATCTGGCTGTTTTATCTAGTGGAATCCCAAGTGTAGGCTACAGAGAAAAGCTGTTTGGCTCTCAGACGACTCGCAAATAGGAAGAATTTCCAGCAGTTGTTTCTGCTTAATAAACATTGCCATGCTGGTGGGTGGTAACATTGAAATAAAACCCAGCCCTGAAACAAAATGTAGGCTGAAAAGAATTGGCATGTCATCTCATAGGAAAAGACACGTAAGACTCACGAAAACACCCAAAGTCACACATTCTAATTTGTTACTTGAAGCACAACTACTTCATACTTTGACTAAAACAATTACTCATTGACTTATATTGTTGTGCAAAATGGTTGGTAAGCTCTGGCCATCGTCTTTTAGCTTGAAAAAGTGGATTTTATTAACATTTTTTGGAGTGGTTGCAAATATTTAGCAGTGGTAGGCCACCGCTGCTAAATGAATATAGGGGAAACACTGCTATACCCTATAACCTCCCCCTCTGTGAGCTATCTGTTCGTCCATCTTCCTCCATTTTTTAATTGTTGCTTTTCACTCTTTGCCAGGTTAACAGAGCCATCAGGTTCCCTCACAGATGGACCTATCAACTACAAGTACAAGACTAAGTGCACCTGGCTGATCGAGAGCTAGTAAGTAGCTCTTTCTCTCTTTCCTCTGTTCATACCCTCTTCTATCTATATTCTGTACAGTATGCATTCATTTTTAGACTGATGTGTTATTTTTCAGTGGTCTTCATGTTAAACTCTTTGACTAATGTAAAGACTCCTGATCATCGGGGGCAGTGTTGTAGTTACTACTGCAGCCCAATACCTACCCATTTTAAACCTCTATGTTCTGTCGTCCAGCCCAAACGCTGTGCTCAGGTTGCGCTTCAACCATTTTGCCACGGAATGCAGCTGGGACCACATGTACGTCTACGATGGAGACTCCATCTATGCACCTCTGGTTGCAGTATTCAGGTGAGATCATCATGCTGTATGCATGTACATACGTGTGTACTCTCTAGTATGCAGTCAACTGTACATGCACGAACACCAAATACTGTATACCTCAAACCTAGTTGGGCGGATCACATGCCGCTACATAGAATCCACACAGTGATGATTCAGAATACTGGCTAGCTGAAGAGGAATTGTTCTCTCTTTCCATTATAGGTAACGAGTGGGTGTTATCAATTGATTAATATTCTGCATTTACACTGAGTAAAAATATGAACGCAACATGTAAAGTGTTGGTCTGATGTTTCATGAGCTGAAATTAAAGATCCCAGAAATGTTCCATATAGACAAAAAGCTTGTTTCTTTCAAATGTTGTGCACAAATTTGTTAACGTCCCTGTTTGTGAGCATTTCATCTTTGCCAAGATAATCCATCCACCTGACAGGTGTGGCATATCAAGAAGCTGATTAAACAGCATGATCATTACACAGGTGCACCTTGTGCTGGGGACAATAAAAGGCCAATCTAAAATGTGCAGTTCTCTCACACCACAATTCCACAGATGTCTCAAGTTTTGAGGGAGTGTGCAATTGGCATGCTGACTGGAGGAATGTCCACCAGAGCTGTTGCCAGAGAATTTAATGTTAATTTCTCTACCATAGGCCGCCTCCAACGTCGTTTTAGAGAATTTGGCAGTACATCCAACTGGCCTCAACCTCAGACCACATGTAACCACGGCAGCCCAAGACCTCCACATTCGGCTTCTTCGCCTGCGGGATTGTCTGAGACCAGCCACCCGGACAGCTGACGAAACTGTGGGTTTGCACAACCAAAAAACCGGGGAAGCTCATCTGAATGTTCGTCGTCCTCACCAGGGTTTTGACCTGACTGCAGTTCGGCGTCGTAACTGACTTCAGTGGGCAAATGTTCACCTTCGATGGCCACTGGGACGCTGGAGAAGTGTGCTCATCACAGATGAATCCTGGTATCAACTGTACTGGGCAGATAGCAGATGGCGTAGTGTGGGCGAGCGGTTTTCTGATGTCAATGTTGTCAACAGAGTGCCCATGGTGGCGGTGAGGTTACTGTATAGGCAGGCATGAGCTACGGACAACGAGCGCAATTGCATTTTATCGACGGCAATTTGAATGCACAGAGATATCGTGACGAGATCCCGAGGCCCATTGTTGTGCCATTCATCCTCTGCCATCATCTCATGTTACAGCATGGTAACAAGCACGGTCCCATGTCGCAAGGATCTACACAATTCGTGGAAGCTGAAAATGTCTGTTCTTCCATTGCCTGCATACTCACCAGACATGTCACCCATTGAGCATGTTTGGGATGCTCTGGATCGACCTGTACGATAGCGTGTTCCAGTTCCCGCCAATATCCATCAACTTCGCACAGCCATTGAAGAGGAGTGGGACAACATCTCAGGCTACTATGAACAACAGCCTGATCAACTATGCGAAGGAGATGTCGCGCTGCATGAGGCAAATGGTGGTCACACCAGATACTGACTGGTTTTCTGATCCACGCCCTTGCCTTTTTTAAAGGTATCCGTGACCAGCGGATGCATATCTATATTCCCGACACGAAATCCATAGATTAGAGCCTAATGAATTTATTTCATTTCACTGATTTCCTTATATGAACTGTAACTCAGTAAAACCTTTGAAATTGTTGCATTTATATTTTAGTTCAGTGTAGCTCTTAGGCCTGTTTTAGGTGTTCCTCCTCTCCAGTCTTTAGAAGTAGTATTCTCCACCCACCCTCCCTCCCTCCCTCCCCCTTTGAAGAATAGGTCCCTAATGTAATTCCTTCTACTGGGGGTCCTTCTATATGGACTCTCCCCGTGTCCATCAGTATTGGCTGTGTGGTCTTTGTGTTGAACCTGGTTGTGGTCTTCCCGGTGGGTAGCGGATTTCTCCTCCCTCTTTGATGACCTTGATTGAGCTGTGCAGTGCAGGCCTGAGTTTGATCCTCCATGCAATGGAGGGATCGATCCCGAGAGAGGAAGGAGTCACTTTCTCCCAATGATGTAAGGAGGGGAGGGGGGTTTTCATGGTGACAGCAAACCAGCTCAGCAGTCAAGCAAAGAGCGATCATTTATCCAGCAAGCTTTGGAGCTTAACGAGTGTGTGTGTGTGGGTGTGCGTGCGTTGCGTGCGCGTAATGTATTTTTATTTTTCTCCCACAGCGGTCTTGTTGTCCCGGAAACGAGAGGGAATGAGACTGTTCCGGAAGTGGTAGCCACCTCTGGATATGCACTGTTGCACTTTTTCAGTGACGCTGCCTACAACCTGACTGGATTCCACATCTCCTACTCGTGAGTAGCCCCAGCCCATACACACTACATTCACAGTCAAAATCCTCACCTATACCATATATGACCAATAGGGAAGTCTCTGGCTCAGTAGCAGACAAGTCTTAACTGACTTGCCTAGTTAAATAAAGGTAAAGTTTTAAATTTAAAATAACAGTTCCATGATGGTAGTGACTGCCCATTACTGCTTATCACTTATTAACCATCATTTATTTCACTTGAATAAAATATTACATTTGTTTTATTTGATGACTTTATTATTTCATTCCTAGTCATAATCACATCTCTTTAGAGCTGCTACCTATGCGGTCTGACAAATCACTATTTTGTAGTTCTTCAAAGTAAATAAGCCATACTTTTATGACTGCTGAATACCAACTATTAAACACTTGGCTCGTGTATTTTCAGGTAGAGATATATTGAGAGCAGTTTCTTCGAGGTATCTCCTCTTGACCGCGCATTCTGCTGTCTCTTATGTAGTAAGCTTAAAAGAAACAGACCGGACAAGTAGCCGCGCAATGGATTATGGTCATTGTAGTTAATTATCATGTTTTCTCTTCTAAACTATGTGGAACATTGGCTCCCTACTACATTGCACAGTTCAGGCAAGATCAGATTTATCTCTAGAAAAACTGCAATTTGTGCATTGAGCTCACAGAAAAAAAAAATTCTGAAATGGAATTCAAATAATTGAAATGGTGTTTTTCAATTAGTTGTTTACAAAACTGAAAATAAATAACCAACATGTCTGTTAATCGCTCAGCACTACTGCACACATACAACTTCAGACTCTCTAGGCCACATTGTAGACCCTGGAGATGAGGGTCTACAATGTCTGTCACAAGAGTAGCTGGGAATTGGCATTACAGCTGAGAGGATGACACCCCTTAACATAGGAGATACATGTGCGTGTGTGTGTGTGATTCTGAAAATGAATTCATTGGGTTGTCTCAGAAAGCAGCAGCCAAAGAGAAAGATGGGCTTTCAAATAAGTCAAGCTCAGCCTCGAGGCCTCCAGCACAGACACACACCATGTGGCCATAAAGGTGTTGCCATAGCAACACTTGTCACAGCGGTAAACATTATAGTCCCCCTGTTGCTGAAAAGCCCATGTATTATCCTGGATCCTTGACCTCCTTCTGTTTCTGTCTACCTTCCCTCTTTCTCTATTCTTTTGTCTGCACATCTCTTTAATTCTCTCTCCATTTCTCTGTATCTCACTCAGTATCTGTTATGCTCCCTGAAAACACATACCCCAATAAATGTCAATCACCTCTGTCAATAAATCATTCTTTCAGCTGTTTGTTTGTCCTCAATTATTTATTTATTTTTATTCAACATTTATTGATACAAGTAAGTGAATTAAGAGCAAATTCTTATTTAAAATGATAACCTTTCCAAATGTACTTCCCCATCCCTGCCATGGTCTCATGCTTTCACTCATTTAATTCACCATCTCTCCATTCTGGGTCTACAGGGTCAACTCGTGCCCCAATAACTGCTCCAGTCATGGGAAGTGCAGCACAGGGAACTCCATCGCCAGCCGGGTGTACTGCGAGTGTGAGAAGTACTGGAAGGGCGAGGCCTGTGACATCCCCTACTGCAGGAACAACTGTGGCAGCCCCGACCAGGGCTACTGTGACCTTACTGGGGAGAAGAGTTGTGTCTGCAACGACAGCTGGCAAGGTCTGGCTAGTGCTATGGTTATATCGTGTCAAAGTTTTCACAATATTGTGGTGTGGTATCTTCATGTTGGTTCATAGGGTTCATTCAATCTTCAATGACAAAGGTAAGTTATTTTTGTTCTTGTAGATTGAGTCCCACTGCCATCTTCTGGCTGAAAGGAGAACTGTGAAGAGAGGCACAGAGACCATGTTTCATATGTTACAGTGATAAAAGCTGACATCTGAAGTGCTCAGCAGATATGACAGTCTTAGTTTAGATGAAGGGAATGAGGTCATGTTGTAGTCTGTTAGATAATAGCGGACACTGTTTTGACAGCTTGGTAGTTGGAGCCTTTTTCATGTTGAGTATCCCATGCTCTAACAATCTAATCTTGAGATGAAGGTGGAAGACCATCGGTTTCGGCATGATCTTATTTAAAATGACCCATCCAGTCCGTTTTCATACAGGCTATACTAAATACAACACTTGCTTGGCTGTTGACTAAGAGGAGCTCTTATGTTCCATGTCTGCCACCTAGTGGTGCTGGAGGTTTTGTTCTTACACCTGGTGGGTCGCTGGTCTAGGTATCCTCTTAGTATAACCATGCATTGACTTGATCTCTACTGTTCCTGAATACTGTATGGTGATGTATTAACATGTCTTATTTAAAGTAGAACCACCCAAGCACCTCTCAATGAGACGGGACTGTCCAGGGTAGAACCACCCAAGCACCTCTCAATGAGACGGGACTGTCCAGGGTAGAACCACCCAAGCACCTCTCAATGAGACGGGACTGTCCAGGGTAGAACCACCCAAGCACCTCTCAATGAGACGGGACTGTCCAGGGTAGAACCACCCAAGCACCTCTCAATGAGACGGGACTGTCCAGGGTAGAACCACCCAAGCACCTCTCAATGAGACGGGACTGTCCAGGGTAGAACCACCCAAGCACCTCTCAATGAGACGGGGCTGTCCAGCAGGGTAGAACCAACCAAGCACCTCTCAATGAGACGGGACTGTCCAGGGTAGAACCACCCAAGCACCTCTCAATGAGACGGAACTGTCCAACAGGGTATAACCACCCAATCGCCTCTCAATGAGACGGAACTGTCCAACAGGGTAGGACCACCCAATCGCCTCTCAATGAGACGGAACTGTCCAACAGGGTATAACCACCCAATCGCCTCTCAATGAGACGGAACTGTCCAACAGGGTATAACCACCCAATCGCCTCTCAATGAGACGAAACTGTCCAGCAGGGTAGAACCACCCAATCGCCTCTCAATGAGACGGAACTGTCCAACAGGGTATAACCACCCAATCGCCTCTCAATGAGACGGAACTGTCCAACAGGGTAGGACCACCCAATCGCCTCTCAATGAGACGGAACTGTCCAACAGGGTATAACCACCCAATCGCCTCTCAATGAGACGGGACTGTCCAGCAGGGTAGAACCACCCAGTCACCTCAATGAGACGGAACTGTCCAACAGGGTATAACCACCCAATCGCCTCTCAATGAGACGGAACTGTCCAACAGGGTATAACCACCCAATCGCCTCTCAATGAGACGGAACTGTCCAACAGGGTAGGACCACCCAATCGCCTCTCAATGAGACGGAACTGTCCAACAGGATAGAACCACCCAATCGCCTCTCAATGAGACGGGACTGTCCAGCAGGGTAGAACCACCCAGTCACCTCAATGAGACGGGACTGTCCAGGGTAGAACCACCCAAGCACCTCTCAATGAGACGGAACTGTCCAGGGTAGAACCAACCAAGCACCTCTCAATGAGACGGGACTGTCCAGGGTAGAACCAACCAAGCAACTTTCAATGAGACGGGACTGTCCAGGGTAGAACCAACCAAGCAACTCTCAATTAGACGGAACTGTCCAGGGTAGAACCACCCAAGCAACTCTCAATGAGACGGGACTGTCCAGCAGGGTAGAACCACCCAACCACCTCTCAATGAGACGGAACTGTCCAGGGTAGAACCAACCAACCAACTCTCAATGAGACGGGACTGTCCAGCAGGGTAGAACCAACCAATCACCTCTCAATGAGACGGGACTGTCCAGGGTAGAACCACCCAAGCACCTCTCAATGAGACGGGACTGTCCAGGGTAGAACCACCCAAGCACCTCTCAATGAGACGGGACTGTCCAGGGTAGAACCACCCAAGCACCTCTCAATGAGACGGGACTGTCCAGGGTAGAACCACCCAAGCACCTCTCAATGAGACGGGGCTGTCCAGGGTAGAACCAACCAACCAACTCTCAATGAGACGGGACTGTCCAGCAGGGTAGAACCAACCAATCACCTCTCAATGAGACGGGACTGTCCAGGGTAGAACCACCCAAGCACCTCTCAATGAGACGGGACTGTCCAGGGTAGAACCACCCAAGCACCTCTCAATGAGACGGGACTGTCCAGGGTAGAACCACCCAAGCACCTCTCAATGAGACGGGACTGTCCAGGGTAGAACCACCCAAGCACCTCTCAATGAGACGGGGCTGTCCAGCAGGGTAGAACCAACCAAGCACCTCTCAATGAGACGGGACTGTCCAGGGTAGAACCACCCAAGCACCTCTCAATGAGACGGGGCTGTCCAGCAGGGTAGAACCACCCAAGCACCTCTCAATGAGACGGGGCTGTCCAGCAGGGTAGAACCAACCAATCACCTCTCAATGAGACGGGACTGTCCAGGGTAGAACCACCCAAGCACCTCTCAATGAGACGGGGCTGTCCAGCAGGGTAGAACAAACCAATCACCTCTCAATGAGACGGGGCTGTCCAGGGTAGAACCACCCAAGCACCTCTCAATGAGACGGGACTGTCCAGGGTAGAACCACCCAAGCACCTCTCAATGAGACGGGACTGTCCAGGGTAGAACCACCCAAGCACCTCTCAATGAGACGGGGCTGTCCAGGGTAGAACCACCCAAGCACCTCTCAATGAGACGGGGCTGTCCAGGGTAGAACCACCCAAGCACCTCTCAATGAGACGGGACTGTCCAGGGTAGAACCACCCAAGCACCTCTCAATGAGACGGGACTGTCCAGGGTAGAACCACCCAATCACCTCTCAATGAGACGGAACTGTCCAGCAGGGTAGAACCAACCAATCACCTCTCAATGAGACGGAACTGTCCAGCAGGGTAGAACCAACCAATCACCTCTCAATGAGACGGGACTGTCCAGGGTAGAACCACCCAAGCACCTCTCAATGAGACGGAACTGTCCAGCAGGGTAGAACCATCCAATCACCTCTCAATGAGACGGGACTGTCCAGCAGGGTAGAACCAACCAAGCACCTCTCATTGAGACGGAACTGTCCAGAAGGGTAGAACCATCCAATCACCTCTCAATGAGACGGGACTGTCCAGGGTAGAACCAACCAATCACCGCTCAATGAGACGGAACTGTCCAGCAGGGTAAAACCACCCAATCGGCTCTCAATGAGACGGAACTGTCCAGCAGGGTAGAACCAACCAATCGCCTCTCAATGAGACGGAACTGTCCAGCAGGGTAGAACCAACCAATCGCCTCTCAATGAGACGGAACTGTCCAGCAGGGTAGAACCAACCAATCACCGCTCAATGAGACGGGACTGTCCAGGGTAGAACCAACCAATCGCCTCTCAATGAGACGGAACTGTCCAGCAGGGTAGAACCAACCAATCGCCTCTCAATGAGACGGGACTGTCCAGCAGGGTAGAACCAACCAATCACCTCTCAATGAGACGAAACTGTCCAGCAGGGTAGAACCACCCAATCGCCTCTCAATGAGACGGAACTGTCCAACAGGGTATAACCACCCAATCGCCTCTCAATGAGACGGAACTGTCCAACAGGGTAGGACCACCCAATCGCCTCTCAATGAGACGGAACTGTCCAACAGGGTATAACCACCCAATCGCCTCTCAATGAGACGGGACTGTCCAGCAGGGTAGAACCACCCAGTCACCTCAATGAGACGGAACTGTCCAACAGGGTATAACCACCCAATCGCCTCTCAATGAGACGGAACTGTCCAACAGGGTATAACCACCCAATCGCCTCTCAATGAGACGGAACTGTCCAACAGGGTAGGACCACCCAATCGCCTCTCAATGAGACGGAACTGTCCAACAGGATAGAACCACCCAATCGCCTCTCAATGAGACGGGACTGTCCAGCAGGGTAGAACCACCCAGTCACCTCAATGAGACGGGACTGTCCAGGGTAGAACCACCCAAGCACCTCTCAATGAGACGGAACTGTCCAGGGTAGAACCAACCAAGCACCTCTCAATGAGACGGGACTGTCCAGGGTAGAACCAACCAAGCAACTTTCAATGAGACGGGACTGTCCAGGGTAGAACCAACCAAGCAACTCTCAATTAGACGGAACTGTCCAGGGTAGAACCACCCAAGCAACTCTCAATGAGACGGGACTGTCCAGCAGGGTAGAACCAACCAATCACCTCTCAATGAGACGGAACTGTCCAGGGTAGAACCAACCAAGCACCTCTCAATGAGACGGTACTGTTCAGCATGGTGTCCAGGACTGTCCAGACTGTCCTATGCTCTGACACGGAGTTGCTGGTCACTGGTCATTTCCATAATGCGTTTTTCTCCACTGATGTATTGTGCTAGACAGGGTCCTGGCCCCTAGACCTTATCACAGCCCCCCATTCCCCCTGTCCACTGGCTTCCCTCCACTCTAATAGGGGACAACAGGGGCCAGTATCATGGGATCTTCCTCATAATGGGGTTTGATGAATCAGAGTGAGACCCTCTTAATTAAACCTACTAATGGTTCTGCCACCAGTCGGCCTCTGGGTGGTGGGGTCCTAGTAGCCATGTGAGTTCATCACCGTCATGGCTGTCCCCATCATCATGACATAAGCTGCGTTGTCACGCTCTTCACCAGCAGATGGTGATGTGGGACCATATTTAGTCAGATGTATTAAAGTGTTGTTGAAGAGATTATGTTGCTACAAACGCACCTCACATACTCGCATGCATTTGTAAGTTTGTTGTGTTGTCCTCTCCAGGTCCAGACTGTGCTCTGTCAGTGCCATCCACCGAGTCTTACTGGGTGATGTCTAACGTCAAGCCCTTCAGCCAGTCCCTGGGCAGGGCCTCCCATAAGGCTGTGGTCCATGGGAAACTCATGTGGGTCATCGGAGGATACAGCTTCAACTACAGCTCCTTCCACATGGTGCTCAAGTAAGGCACTGACTGAAGAGAGACCTGGAATATCTGTCTGTCTCTTCACCTCTCTGTAGCTAGGTTTCCATCCAGTTGGCGACAGATTGTCATGCATGTATTCTCAAATCTGCATAAAGAAAATATAGGCATTTTCTCCCCAGTGGTGTGTTTCCACCAAACTGACTTGTTGCAGATAAAAATCAGTCTGTGATGACGTAGTGCACACCAAATGTACTTTTTCGCTTAAGTTTTCTTGTACTGAATACAAATCTAATGTTCATTGTGTTTCCATCGCATTTTCAATTCTACTGAATTCTACAAAAATTGTTGCGTTAAGTAGTAAATGTGGCGACTCTGGTCTTGACACGTGCTCTAGCCAACAGCTTGCCGATATAGTGCAGGTAGGTGGTGCAGGTAGGCTAGTCTACATGATGAGATTATTATGGATTAGAGCGAGAACATTTTTATTTGTCAAAAGGCAGTCAAGCATCGATCATCATGTCACCAGAATAAGACCCTGGATATTTATTGAAAAGGACCATCAAGCTCATTATGCACTTTCACCACCCTGTGAAGTTCATCATTTACTTAATCTGTAACCTAATAAACTGCATGCTTTCCCGAGTCGTAGTGGGAGGACCACAACCATGTCATCACGTGACTCCAAGTTTACTTCGATATGATGGTTTTTATATTCATATTTGCGCATAAAGTCGTTTCCACCACAAATTTGAGCATAATTAATTTTATCAACGCAAAAAGATCCAACCCGGTGGAACGAGGAAGTGATCTGTCGGCATTTATAAAATTGTACAGTCATTTCCTGTTACATCACAGCTGTCGGGATTTGTTTTGTACAGTATGACTTCACTCGCATAAAAACTGTGGATGGAAATGTAGTTAAAGTCTACTTGCCACCTCCATATTTGTCTCCTTCCTGTCTTTTGCTCTTTCTCTCTCTCTCGATTTCATTCCCTCTCTTTCAAATAAAAGGGCTTTATTGGCTTGGGAACATATGTTTACATTGCCAAAGCCACATTTCAAATGTCATATTATGGCTATGTTGTAACGATGTACAAAATGGAAAATAAATATACATAAATATGGCTTGTATTTGCAGTGGTGTTTGTTCTTCACTGGTTTCCCTTGTGGCAACAGGTCACACATCCTTCTGCTGTGATGGCACACTGGTATTTCACCTAATCGATATGGGAGTTTATCAAAATAGGATTTGTTTTCAAATTATTTCTCTTTTTGTCTCTCTGTCATTTTCTCTCTTTCCCTCCACTCTGTCGTTCCATTTCTTCTCCCTCCACTCTCTCCATCCATTTCTTCTCCCTCCACTCTCTCCATCCATTTCTTTGTTGTATATTCTGTATAGCTCAGGCCTGACTCTCTCTCTTCCCCCCTGCAGTTATAATCTGGAAAGCAGCACTTGGGACGTGGTGCCGATCAATAGTGGCCCTCTGCAGAGATACGGCCATTCTCTGGCTCTCTACCAGGTAAGGCAGATAATGGTCACAGCCCACTAGCATGGTGGATGTGTTCCTTTTAGCTTTTTGTCATCGACTGGTACTATACAGGGCTCTGTACATGTAGACAGGGCTCTGTACATGTAGACAGGGCTCTGTACGTGTAGACAGGGCTCTGTACGTGTAGACAGGGCTCTGTACGTGTAGACAGGGCTCTGTACGTGTAGACAGGGCTCTGTACGTGTAGACAGGGCTCTGTACGTGTAGACAGGGCTCTGTACGTGTAGACAGGGCTCTGTACGTGTAGACAGGGCTCTGTACGTGTAGACAGGGCTCTGTACGTGTAGACAGGGCTCTGTACGTGTAGACAGGGCTCTGTACGTGTAGACAGGGCTCTCTCTTATCTGGCTCTTTTTGTTTCCTGGGAGTTTCTCTACTTCACATATATTTTCTCTTTTTCCTCTCTCTCTCTGTTGGGTGAGGGAGTTAAGAGGATTGCCTCTCTGGGTCTGAGTAGAGATAACATGGCAGTAAGATGGATGTGGGGCCCTCAGGGTTGGTCAGAGAGCAGCAGGGCTACAGGCTTTGCTCTGGCTAACTGACTCTTCGGCTCACCAGGGGGAACAAGCATGACGGCTACATCTGATCTGTTTGCTCTTTCTCTTCTTCCCTTGAAACTATAGAAGTCTGTCTGAATAACCCTGTTAAATAGAAAGTCTGCCTCTGGCGTGTGTGTGTGTGTGTGTGTGTGTGACTTAAAACTCTTTCTTTACTGCTAAGCTCTTAAATGTTTGGGTCGCTTTCATGAAGAGGGACAAATGGATTTTCTATTAGATGTCTTACTATAGTTAGTGACCTAAGGGGATCCGGCTTTGTTTACGTGAGTTAAATGGAAGTAGTATTTTACGGCTCAGAGTTTATAGCTTGAAAGGCTGAGAAGTTTATTTTGGAACGACTCTCACTTCATTACTTGCAGTTTACAATACTTTAAAATGGTACCCCCATGGAAGACCTCACTAATTGTTTTGTCTTGTAAGGAATACTGCAAATGTTAAAGGATCTATGTACTAACATACCTTTAGAACTGGGCTAAGCTGCAGTCTGTGTTTGGGACATGCCAGGGGTTTATATTTCTATCGTAGAGTAACACAGTCATGACTTCAGATGGATTTGGGTGATGAGCAAGCATCTTGACCCTGACCTGACCGCTAACCCCTTATCTCTGACCTGACCGCTAACCCCTTGTCTCTGACCTGACCGCTAACCCCTTATCTCTGACCTGACCGCTAACCCCTTTTCTCTGACCTGACCGCTAACCCCTTATCTCTGACCTGACTGCTAACCCCTTGTCTCTGACCTGACCGCTAACCCCTTATCTCTGACCTGACTGCTAACCCCTTGTCTCTGACCTGACTGCTAACCCCTTATCTCTGACCTGACCGCTAACCCCTTGTCTCTGACCTGACCGCTAAACCCTTATCTCTGACCTGACCGCTAACCCCTTGTCTCTGACCTGACCGCTAACCCCTTGTCTCTGACCTGACCGCCAACCCCTTATCTCTGACCTGACCGCTAACCCCTTATCTCTGACCTGACCGCTAACCCCTTATCTCTGACCTGACCGCTAACCCCTTGTCTCTGACCTGACCGCTAACCCCTTGTCTCTGACCTGACCGCCAACCCCTTGTCTCTGACCTGACCGCCAACCCCTTATCTCTGACCTGACCGCTAACCCCTTATCTCTGACCTGACCGCTAACCCCTTATCTCTGACCTGACCGCTAACCCCTTATCTCTGACCTGACCGCTAACCCCTTATCTCTGACCTGACCGCTAACCCCTTATCTCTGACCTGACCGCTAACTCTTTATCTCTGACCTGACCGCTAACCCCTTATCTCTGACCTGACCGCTAACCCCTTATCTCTGACCTGACCGCTAACCCCTTATCTCTGACCTGACCGCTAACCCCTTATCTCTGACCTCCCACTGACTCATGCTGTGACGTTTTCATTTTATCAGTTCACTACAGAACCGTTCTCTTTTTGAAGGGGAACGTGAAAGGACTTATTGTCTAAAGGTTTTATGATAAGGTATTATTCTCTAATGCAGTGTTGTTGATCAGAAATGAAATAGTAGATGAAATGATACACCAAGGTCTTTTCTGATTGAGATGCCTGTCTGTAGTTTATCCTAGGATTACATTCAGAAATCCCTTTTACAAATTACATCCTCTCTCAAAGGGACCTACATTTAAATGGTAACCTTTCATTTTATTTGTGTTGTGAGTATTACCTCAGCTACTATACAGTGAACATACTGAACTTCCAGACAGCTGCATTCACTCTTCTGCCTTGTGTGTGTGTGTGTGTGTGTGTGTGTGTGTGTGTGTGTGTGTGTGTCCGTGTATGTGTGCGTCCGTGCATACATGTATTTGTATTATGAGTGTTTGTGTGTGTGTGTGCAGCATGTGTGGACAGCCATGGCTGTGTTCCCACCTTTTCCCTATACCCTATCTTTCACATGTTCCATGCTTGCTTTGATTGACGTGAACACACTTAGCCCATCAAGTGTTTCTTTACCGTTCACAGTGGTGTACCACTGGTGTCTCCAGGTGTCAGTTCATCAGAAACGGAAACTTTTCAGGAAATTAAAGAAACGTTCCTACTGTATCGAATCAAATTCTATCAGTCACACGCGCTGAATACAACAGGTGTAGACCTTACAGTGAAATGCTTACTTACAAGAACTTATTATCCAACAATGCAGTTTTAAGAAAATACCCCCCAAAAAAGTAAGAAATAAGAATAACAAATAATTAAAGAGCTTCAGTAAATAACAATAGTGGGGCTATATACAGGGGGTACTGTGTATATTATTCATTTAGTCAGTACCAGGGTTTCCATTAGCCGGTAATAGCCGGCTTTTGGACAATATAAAAATAGAAATGCTGCTGCTACAGCATCTCAAACAGCAAATGCATAGGCAATGGAAGGCAGGCTTCATCCGTGCATCTCACACCCCTTTGCAATGAGGCAGTATGCATCGAGAAAACATATACTTCATTGTTGGAAACCTGAACGTTTTACTACATATTATGAGGCATGTTTTACCTTTGCTACAAAGTAGCCTAGCCAAAATCAGACCATATCTGTGGTGGTAATTATTTTCTATAAACTTTATTTCATTGCATATTAGATCTCCCCTCTTTAAATAAATGTTTTTGAAAACAGTGTTTTCCTGCTAATTGCATTATGGAACAAACATTCGTGAATAGCCGTACTACCTTGTGCACATTGCCGTACTTATGTGAAAAAATCGTTTTAAGCTAAACATTCTGATCAGTTGCATGAGACTCATTGCTTTTTAAAGTGTATTTCTCGACAAGCTGACCAATAGAATAGGTAAACTTTTCTACTATGGGGGATAGTAGATTGACAATGGCTAGTGATTTTTCTGTTAGTTTCTCGTCTTGTTGGCTGAGGAAACCTAAATGTGGACAGTTATTCTAACATCTTCAAAGTGGGCATCATTTCCTCCTCCATTTGCATCTTCTGTTAATATGAATTACCATCTAATTGGGATTCCTGTCATTCTGAGCACCGTGGGTGAAAGCCTTAACCAGGTTACACACCCAATGCATATGGGTACGGTAAATTTCTCAAATGTCCGGTAAATTAAAATTCTGCCGGTCAAATGTCCGGTGCCACATTTTCGTAACGGAAACCCTGGTCAGAACAGATATATTATAGTTGTACCTGTGTAACTCCCCCATCTGTTATAAAACCCAGCTCCTTCACTCTGTTATAAAACCCAGCTCCTTCACTCTGTTATAAAACCCAGCTCCTTCACTCTGTTATAAAACCCAGCTCCTTCACTCTGTTATAAAACCCAGCTCCTTCACTCTGTTATAAAACCCAGCTCCTTCACTCTGTTATAAAACCCAGCTCCTTCACTCTGTTATAAAACCCAGCTCCTTCAGTCTGTTATAAAACCCAGCTCCTTCAGTCTGTTATAAAACCCAGCTCCTTCACTCTGTTATAAAACCCAGCTCCTTCACTCTGTTATAAAACCCAGCTCCTTCACTCTGTTATAAAACCCAGCTCCTTCACTCTGTTATAAAACCCAGCTCCTTCACTCTGTTATAAAACCCAGCTCCTTCAGTCTGTTATAAAACCCAGCTCCTTCAGTCTGTTATAAAACCCAGCTCCTTCACTCTGTTATAAAACCCAGCTCCTTCACTCTGTTATAAAACCCAGCTCCTTCACTCTGTTATAAAACCCAGCTCCTTCACTCTGTTATAAAACCCAGCTCCTTCACTCTGTTATAAAACCCAGCTCCTTCACTCTGTTATAAAACCCAGCTCCTTCACTCTGTTATAAAACCCAGCTCCTTCACTCTGTTATAAAACCCAGCTCCTTCACTCTGTTATAAAACCCAGCTCCTTCACTCTGTTATAAAACCCAGCTCCTTCACTCTGTTATAAAACCCAGCTCCTTCACGCTGTTATAAAACCCAGCTCCTTCACGCTGTTATAAAACCCAGCTCCTTCACGCTGTTATAAAACCCAGCTCCTTCACGCTGTTATAAAACCCAGCTCCTTCACTCTGTTCAGTTTCTCTGTAAGTGGGAAGCGCCTCGTTTGGCCGCCGTTCCTCGGCCACCAGCCCCACATACGTAAAGGAGGAATCCACAATTAGCATATAAATGAACACCTACTTTGAGGTTTTTAATGTAAGGCTTATGCTGAGCTAGTGTAGCACACACATCAAGCCAAGAAACCTGGAGACGGGAACATGAGAGAATAGACTTCCGGGGTCAGGGATGGGACCACATACACATACCACCACACCACACACACACCACACATCACACTCCCCTACTCTCTCTCCTCCACACACATTATTCCCCTCAAGTCTGTAACCCAACCATGGATTATGTTATTCCTCTCTCTCTCTCCTCTAAGGATTGAGAGATTACGGTGTGTGCTGCTGCTAGGAATACAGCCCATTGCCCGCCCATTTCTGATTTGAATATACCGACAGAAGCAGTAGCTCGTCTTTACACATGCATTCAGATCATAGCGTTTATATAATATCCCCTGCTTGGTATTCACATTTTGTATTCACAAATCTGAAAAAGCCACCTTCAATAAACGCTCCCTCTTAGTCGGAAGTGGAGCATCCGAGGGACACGTGGTGGAAACTGAAGTGTGGGGGTTGCTGCTTAGCTGGTGGTGTGGTGGTTAAACCCTCCTGCAGCCGGATGTGTTTACTGTGTTTACTGTGTTGGGCTGTGTGTTGGGCTGTGTGTTGGGCTGTGTGTTGGGCTGTGTGTTGGGCTGTGTGTTGGGCTGTGTGTTGGGCTGTGTGTTGGGCTGTGTGTTGGGCTGTGTGTTGGGCTGTGTGTTGGGCTGTGTGTTTTGTGCACTCCTCTCCCTCCCCACTGCTTCTACTACAGGACTCAGACAGTGTGTGTGTGTGTGCGAGTAATCTGTCATAGACAGAGGCAGGTTAAAAAATGGTATCATAGTGTGTGTCAACAGACTGGGGATGCGATGACTAACGAGGAACCTTGTTCCGGTACGCCATTTTTTTTGTCACTGCTCATTTGGACAAATCCTGATTTCACAGGTGCTCTTGTCTTCCTGAATTTCGGGAGGGGACAATTGGCCCATAGACTAGCCTGAAACCTGCATAGAGTTCATATATTTCTCCTAACATCTCCCCCCAGAACTGTATTGAGCAACTGACGCAATTACGCAATATTTTAGTTCTGGGTTTCCGAGATAAGTGTGAGAGATTCCGTTGGGGTTGGCAGTGCGTGCTGAGGTAATGTAGAAGGAGGGAACCAGATTTCCTTGACAGAAAATACATTGAGGCTCTTAAGGCTGTTGGGTCCCTTGTGGATGTGTTCGTGGCCAGGGATACGGTATAATTGTCTCCCTGCGGTGTAGCGACACTGTGCTGGGATGTTCCAGTTATTCCTGTGTGGGCAGAGCTCCTCTACTTTACAGTGTGTTGCTCAATGTTAATGAAATGGAGCGTTGAAGTGCAGTAGTATTCTGCACGGTAAAAACAGGATGCCATAGCAATTATGACTGTATTATATAGCTGCATTAGAGCCCTGCAGCTGAACTACCAAGATGCCTGAAAAGGTTTTAGTATCATATTCAAGTTACTGTCAGGTTAAGGTAGTTGATTGTTATCTGTAGTATCATGTGATTCAGTGTATGGGGAGAAGCCAGTAGTTGACCTCGGTATGAGAGGGCTATAGCAGCAGCCTTTGTCAATTATTGTTGGTGTTCACATCTATACTCTGTCTTTGTCTTTGTCTTTGTCTGTCTCTGTCGTGATTGGGGTCCATAGAGGATACACTCTCTGGAGAAGCTCATGGCCGTACAGCTCAATAACGCCAACACACACACACACACACACACACACACACACACACTGGGGAATGCGGTGTGTCTCACCTTTTCATACTGAACACACAGAGAGCAGACATTCTGTCGAGGGCAGTCGTGGATAGAAACCCCTTTAATCTTGTGTGTTTTTATACAACCACAATCCCTAACCCTCTGTCATCTCATGCCTCTGATATTTTCCCCCCTCCTCAGGACGACATCTACATGTACGGGGGGAAGCTGGAGGCTGGTTCAGGCAACGTGACAGACGAGCTGTGGGTCTTCAACATCCCTAGTCGTACTTGGTCCCTGAAGAACCCCAGCAGCCTGGTCCAGGGACAGCCCTACGCCGTGGAGGGTCACTCCGCCCACCTGGCTGAACTGACCAATGGGGATGTGGTCATGGTGGTTCTCTTCGGCTACTCCCCCGTCTACAGCTACATCAGCAAAGTGCAGGAGTACAACATCAGTAGGTCCAACAGTGGCTAGATGGATGGGTCGTGGGGTTTTCAGCCATGATGAGTAATCCACATGAATGAATTCAGATTTTACATTACTACAACCCAGTGGCAGATTTCTAGCCTTCCAAAATAGGCAAAGGGACAGCAACAACCATAGATGCCCGCAGCAACGTTGTATTCATTTCATGGTGCTTAGCGACGAAAACATTGTTGCTGGGGTCATCATTGGGTGTCGCTGTCACTCATCTCTTAATGGAAGGCCCATGATCTATCATGTTTAGCCACAGCACTCCTATTTCCATTAAAAGCCCTCTGGGTGTGCCCACACCTGCATAGTACTCTGTTATAATCTTATTGTTTTGATGGTAAACACACCTACTGTCTATTCACAGAGCCTTTAAGGTTGTCCTCTTGAATGCTGTTGGCCAAGGTTCTTTGACCAGAGCTTGTGACCATTGTGGAACCCCTAGGTTTTTCATACCAGCAGATGGCGCTGCAGTACAGTGTTTTGAGGGGTTACGATCAGGTGAATGCCTGCATTACAAGGCATTTTAGCCTATAGGAGACTCTACGGCAGGACAGCTCACTGCAGCCCAGTTCAGCCACATTAAAGCCTGTGGAGAGAGTTGGAACATCTACAGTCTTGGGTACTCTTGGGTACACTTAGTGCTCAGGGTAAAATAAGTGGGTACTAGACTGTGAATGTAATTGATTTTGGTAAAATACATATACATTAAAATGTGTAATGTGGACCCAGAGGATAGCACTTACAAGTATTAATCAAAAAATGTGTTTCCAACGTGGTCCTCATGCACGCACGCTCTCTCGCTGCTTCGCCCTCTGTCTTTTCTCTTCTCACCTCTCTCTCTCATCATTAAGAGTAGGTGGCACCTAGGCCGGACCGTCTGGGAGAAGACATGATTAATGAGTTCTCCTCATCCCCCTCCCTCATATTGCTCCGTCTCTCTCGGTCTCTGTGTGTGTGATCAAACAATATTTATCCTGTAATTATTTTTATTTAGAGCACTATGGATATTGTGATATTTCATCACATTCGGACAGAGTTGAGTCTCCTCATTCAGGTCTCCACATTCGGACAGAGTTGAGTCTCCTCATTCAGGTCTCCACATTCGGACGGAGTTGAGTCTCCTCATTCAGGTCTCCACATTCGGACGGAGTTGAGTCTCCTCGTTCGGACGGAGTTGAGTCTCCTCGTTCGGACGGAGTTGAGTCTCCTCGTTCGGACGGAGTTGAGTCTCCTCGTTCGGACGGAGTTGAGTCTCCTCGTTCGGACGGAGTTGAGTCTCCTCGTTCGGACGGAGTTGAGTCTCCTCGTTCGGACGGAGTTGAGTCTCCTCGTTCGGACGGAGTTGAGCCTCCTCGTTCGGGCGGACTTGAGCCTCCTCGTTCGGGCGGACTTGAGCCTCCTCGTTCGGGCGGACTTGAGCCTCCTCGTTCGGGCGGACTTGAGCCTCCTCGTTCGGGCGGACTTGAGCCTCCTCGTTCGGGCGGACTTGAGCCTCCTCGTTCGGGCGGACTTGAGCCTCCTCGTTCGGGCGGACTTGAGCCTCCTCGTTCGGGCGGACTTGAGCCTCCTCGTTCGGGCGGACTTGAGCCTCCTCGTTCGGGCGGACTTGAGCCTCCTCGTTCGGGCGGACTTGAGCCTCCTCGTTCGGGCGGACTTGAGCCTCCTCGTTCGGGCGGACTTGAGCCTCTTCGTTCGGGCGGACTTGAGTCTGCCAGTTGTGGATACATCTGTGTATCCACATGTTCCGTGGCCTCCCCCTCTCTCCATCCCTCCCTTCATCTCTCACAAGGGGACTTTAAGTACATGGTGGGCCATCCCAGTGCTCTCTCCTGCTGGCTCGGTCTGTCTCCCAGAGGCAGCTTTTTATACACACACTCACAAGCATGCACACTTATTCTCCGTACTGTATGTCTCAAAGCTGATCCAATCATGTTGGCCTACTCACACTAAGATGCACTTCTCTTCTGTCTCTGTTACACAGGGACAAACTCCTGGCAGGTCCCTGAGACCAACGGGGCCATCGTCCAGGGTGGCTATGGCCACAGCAGTGTGTATGACAGCTCCAGCAGGTGTGTGTACGTCCACGGGGGCTACAAGGCCCTGCCTGCCAACAAGTATGGCCTGGTGGACGAACTGTATCGCTATGAGGTCCAGACACAGACCTGGTGAGTGATATTAGCTTGGTAGAGTGTCTGTCTGCCTGGTTCTCTGTCTGACTCTGTCTGTCTCTGCCGGTCTCTGTTTTGTCTGTCTCGCTTTTTGTGCTTGTATCAGTGGATGCATATTCACTTGAGAGTTCACAAGCCATATCAATTTGCCAGCCCTGAGAATAAGGTGTGTAAAGTAAGCATATTTTCCCCAGTGCCCCAGTAGCATAATGCATTTATTTGCTAAACTCCCTAGTTATGAGGCAATGCATTTCATGTATTTCTTTGCTCCCTCTGTGTTGGAGTTTAGACTTGCTATACGTCTACTTGTTGTCAGGATGAGTTTAAAATAACACTGTTCAATGGTGAAACCCCCAGTGATCTATGTAGAGAATTACTCTTGAGGGGCCTACAGAAACTGAAGAAAAGCGTAGTGACAGGCAGTGAGCACACTAGTCCTCCCCCCCGGCCCAAACAGGTCAGGAGTGGTTTGGAGCTACAGACGTTCTATTGGACCTGGCACGGTCTAATAACAGGTGGGTAGACTGGGTGGGCCGTGTGTGAGACACACTCAGGACATTCCTGTGTGTGTGTGTGTGTTTTGGTTGGTCCTGTCTGTCGAGACTTTCTCTCGAGTGGACGGCCATCGTCCACTGCAACATGTTTTCAGCTGTCGTTTCCATTGGAAGTGAAAACATTGCCCTGCGGTTTGTTTAGTGATGTTCAGTGTACAGATGTTTTGCGGAAAAGCAAATTGCTTTGGACACTTTTCACATCCCTTATATTAGGTAGATGTCAGCCGCCATGTTTAACACAAAGATACTTGTCTTGCCTATGTTCAGACACGGTGCCTAGACGCTCACTGCTGGATAGTTGAAAGGCCCGAATTGAAAAAGCACACTAATGCAATAGTCAGCATTATGTTGTTGGGAGGTACACATACAGCATTATATTGTTGGGAGGTACACATACAGCATTATATTGTTGGGAGGTACACATACAGCATTATATTGTTGGGAGGTACACATACAGCATTCTATTGTTGGGAGGTACACATACAGCATTCTATTGTTGGGAGGTACACATACAGCATTCTATTGTTGGGAGGTACACATACAGCATTCTATTGTTGGGAGGTACACATACAGCATTCTATTGTTGGGAGGTACACATACAGCATTATATTGTTGGGAGGTACACATACAGCATTATATTGTTGGGAGGTACACATACAGCATTATATTGTTGGGAGGTACACATACAGCATTATATTGTTGGGAGGTACACATACAGCGTTATATTGTTGGGAGGTACACATACAGCATTCTATTGTTGGGAGGTACACATACAGCATTCTATTGTTGGGAGGGACACATACATCATTATATTGTTGGGAGGTACACATACAGCATTCTATTGTTGGGAGGTACACATACAGCATTCTATTGTTGGGAGGGACACATACAGCATTCTATTGTTGGGAGGTACACATACAGCATTCTATTGTTGGGAGGTACACATACAGCATTCTATTGTTGGGAGGTACACATACAGCATTATATTGTTGGGAGGTACACATACAGCATTCTATTGTTGGGAGGTACACATACAGCATTCTATTGTTGGGAGGGACACATACATCATTATATTGTTGGGAGGTACACATACAGCATTATATTGTTGGGAGGTACACATACAGCATTCTATTGTTGGGAGGTACACATACAGCATTCTATTGTTGGGAGGTACACATACAGCATTCTATTGTTGGGAGGTACACATACAGCATTCTATTGTTGGGAGGGACACATACATCATTATATTGTTGGGAGGTACACATACAGCATTATATTGTTGGGAGGTACACATAGAGCATTATATTGTTGGGAGGTACACATACAGCATTATATTGTTGGGAGGTACACATACAGCATTATATTGTTGGGAGGTACACATACAGCATTATATTGTTGGGAGGTACACATACAGCATTATATTGTTGGGAGGTACACATACAGCATTCTATTGTTGGGAGGTACACATACAGCATTATATTGTTGGGAGGTACACATAGAGCATTATATTGTTGGGAGGTACACATATTTAGACACACAGCGCCAAACTGTCCGTGACCCCACTCTCCGAGGGTCTCTCATTAATACACACTTGTACATGTGAGAAATATAAGCACCACCTTATTATTATTACTACTACATGAACATACAGCACATGCTGGACAGTTAAGGAAGGTATAGCGAGAGAGATTTACATTGAAACAGAGATTGTATGAGAAGGGTGATATGAAAGAAGGGGAATGGCCTCCACTGAACCTTGACAGATGGATGGGTGACAGAGGAGGGTACACCCTTTGATTATCCCCCCACTCCCTCACTTTCTCTGTTTCATCTGAGCAGTTGTTTCATAGCTGTAGAAAGTGAGGGAATAGTCCCACACACTGCTAGGCTAGTGATAGTACAGCTGTCCTGGCTAGGCTAGTTATAGTACAGCTGTCCTGGCTAGGCTAGTGATAGTACAGATGTCCTGGCTAGGCTAGTGATAGTACAGCTGGCTAGGCTAGTGATAGTGCAGCTGTCCTGGCTAGGCTAGTGATAGTACAGATGTCCTGGCTAGGCTAGTGATAGTACAGCTGGCTAGGCTAGTGATAGTGCAGCTGTCCTGGCTAGGCTAGTGATAGTACAGATGTTCTGGCTAGGCTAGGGATAGTACAGCTAGTCCTCGCTAGGCTAGGGATAGTACAGCTGGTCCTCGCTAGGCTGCTGATCCTGGCTAGGCTATTGGTCCTGGCTAGGCTGTGGATAATACAGCTGGTCCTGGCTAGGCTAGGGGTAGTACAGCTGGTCCTGGCTATGCTAGGGATATTATAGCTGGTCCTCGCTAGGCTAGAGATAGTATAGCTGGTCCTGGCTAGGCTTGTGAGTGCAGCTGGTCCTCGCTAGTATATGGATAGTACATCTGGTCCCGGCTAGTCTGCTGGTCTTGGCTAGCCTGTGGATAGTACAGCTGATCCTGGCTAACCTGTGGATAGTACAGCTGGTCCTGGCTTGTAATAGGGATAGTACAACTGGTCCTGGCTAGGCTTATGGTCCTTGCTAGGCTATGGATAGTGCAGCTGGGATAGTATAGCTGGTCCTGGCTAAGCTAGTGATAGTATAGCTGGTCTTGGCTAGGCTCGTGATGGTATAGCTGGTCCTGGCTAGACTCGGTATCGTACAGCTGGTCCTGGCTAGGCTCGGGATTGTACAGCTGGTCCTGGCTAGGCTCGGGATCGTACAGCTGGTCCTGGTTAGGCTCGGGATCGTATTGCTGGTCCTGGCTAGGGATAGTGCAGCTGGTCCTGGCTAGGGATAGTGCAGCTGGTCCTGGCTAGGCTGCTGATCCTGGCTTGGCTATTGGTCCTGGCTAGGCTGTGGATAGTACAGCTGGTTCCTGGCTAGGCTAGGGATAGTGCAGATGGCCCTGGCTAGGGATAGTGCAGATGGCCCTGGCTAGGGATAGTGCAGCTGGCCCTGGCTAGGGATAGTGCAGCTGCTCCTGGCTAGGGATAGTACAGCTGGTCCTGGCTAGGCTAGGGATAGTACAGCTAGTCCTGGCTAGGCTAGGGATAGTATAGCTGGTCCTGGCTAGGCTCGGGATAGTGCAGCTGTTCCTCGCTAGTCTATGGATAGTACAGCTGGTCCTCGCTTGGCTAGTGATAGTACAGCGCGGAACTGGCTAGGTTAGTGATAGTACAGCTGGTCCTGGTTAGGCTATTGGTCCTGGCTAGGCTAGGGATAGTATAGCTGGTCCTGGCTAGGCTATGGATAGTATAGCTGGTCCTGGCTAGGCTATGGATAGTATAGCTGGGCCTGGCTAGGCTAGGGATAGTATAGCTGGTCCTGGCTAGGCTAGGGATAGTATAGCTGGTCCTGGCTAGGCTCGTGATAGTGCAGCTGGTCCTCGCTTGGCTAGTGATAGTACAGCGGGTCCTGGCTAGGTTAGTGATACTACAGCGGGTCCTGGCTTGGTTAGTCATAGTACAGCTGGTCCTGGGTAGGCTATTGGTCCTGGCTAGGCTAGTGGTAGTCCAGCTGGTCCTGGCTAGGCTAGTGATAGCACAGCTGTTCTTAAGCAGAACGTGGGGACTGTGCACCTTGACCCTAGCAGAGGAGAGGAAGGGAGGTGGTAGATTGGGCTCAGACATATTCCTGTACAGTTGCCCTAGTGTGTGTGTGTGTGTGTGTGTGTGTGTGTGTGTGTGTGTGTGTGTGTGTGTGTGTGTGTGTGTGTGTGTCCATGGTGCCACATTATTGATGGCGTCTGTCTGGGTATTTGACCTAGCCTATGGAGAGTGACCTTCAGACCAACTGTTCCCTTACATAAGCCACGTGACCCAGACTGGCCCACACACTGCTGTAATCCACACCCAGGGATGGACACGCACGCACTCGCGTACACTCTCTCATAATTGACACATTAAAACATTAGCATGGTGACTGAGTACAGTGCTGATGTGTGTGTGTTGACAGGATGATCCTGAGAGAGAGTGGTCTGGCGCGGTACCTCCACACAGCAGTGCTGAGCAGTGGGACTCTGCTGGTGTTTGGAGGAAACACCCACAACGACACGTCCCTCAGTAACGGAGCCAAGTGCTTCTCTGCTGACTTCCTGGCCTACGACATGGGTAAGTACCAATCATATGCATGCACACATCATAGGTAAGAACCACATCCTCATCTGTTGTTGGTATAGCTGGTCCTGGCTAGGCTAGTGATAACGCAGCTGGTCCTCGCTATGCTATGGATTGTGCAGCTGGTCCTCGCTATGCTATGGATTGTGCAGCTGGTCCTCGCTATGCTATGGATTGTGCAGCTGGTCCTGGCTAGGCTATGGATAGTGCAGCTGGTCCTGGCTAGGCTAGTGATGGTAAAGCTGGTTCTGGCTAGGCTAGTGATGGTATAGCTGGTTCTGGCTAGGCTAGTGATGGTAAAGCTGGTTCTGGCTAGGTTAGTGATGGTATAGCTGGTTCTGGCTAGACTAGTGATGGTAAAGCTGGTTCTGGCTAGGCTAGTGATGGTATAGCTGGTTCTGGCTAGGCTAGTGATGGTGCAGCTGGTCCTCGCTAGGCTAGTGATGGTGCAGCTGGTCCTCGCTAGGCTAGTGATGGTGCAGCTGGTCTTCGCTAGGCTAGTGATGGTGCAGCTGGTCCTCGCTAGGCTAGTGATGGTGCAGCTGGTCCTCGCTAGGCTAGTGATGGTGCAGCTGGTCCTCGCTAGGCTAGTGATGGTATAGCTGGTTCTGGCTAGGCTAGTGATGGTGCTGCTGGTCCTCGCTAGGCTAGTGATGGTGCAGCTGGTCCTCGCTAGGCTAGTGATGGTGCAGCTGGTCCTCGCTAGGCTAGTGATGGTATAGCTGGTTCTGGCTAGGCTAGTGATGGTGCTGCTGGTCCTCGCTAGGCTAGTGATGGTGCAGCTGGTCCTCGCTAGGCTAGTGATGGTATAGCTGGTTCTGGCTAGGCTAGTGATGGTGCAGCTGGTCCTCGCTAGGCTAGTGATGGTATAGCTGGTTCTGGCTAGGCTAGTGATGGTATAGCTGGTCCTCGCTAGGCTAGTGATGGTGCAGCTGGTCCTCGCTAGGCTAGTGATGGTGCAGCTGGTCCTCGCTAGGCTAGTGATGGTGCAGCTGGTCCTCGCTAGGCTAGTGATGGTATAGCTGGTTCTGGCTAGGCTAGTGATGGTATAGCTGGTTCTCGCTAGGCTAGTGATGGTATAGCTGGTTCTGGCTAGGCTAGTGATGGTGCAGCTGGTCCTCGCTAGGCTAGTGATGGTGCAGCTGGTCCTCGCTAGGCTAGTGATGGTGCAGCTGGTCCTCGCTAGGCTAGTGATGGTGCGGGTGGTCCTCGCTAGGCTAGTGATGGTCCATCTGTTGTTGGTTTGACACAATCCTTATGTTTTGAGCTGACTATATTTGACTCCTGTTTATTTTGTTTTGAAAATATGAGTTACCAGCTTCAACCTCCGGGCATATGGTACATGAATAGAAGTTACCTACTTTACCTGTACTTAAATAAGTGTAACCAACCCCCTCACCATACAATACCACACATTCCTCCATGCAAACATCATACATGTGATGTTCATTGCTACAAGCGTGTGCCCACCCACCAATTCACTCCCACCAGGGTTGAACCCTGACCCTTAAAGCCATAGTTGTCATTTGTCATTCTCCACTGTTAGTTGCCTCCCAGGCCTGGGTCCACAGAGACACAGAGTGTGCATAACCAAAGAAGAACTGACAGGTGACATTCTGCAGCCCTAGGGAAAGTGTGTTCACTGACCTTTGACCTCAACATATAGCAGCACTAGGCTTTATGAAAGTCAAGTTGAAGTGCAAAGCTAAGATACACTGCATGACCAAAAGTATGCTCGTCGGACATCTCATTTCAAAATCATTGGCATTAATTTGGAGTTGGTTCCCCTTTGCTGCTATAACAGCCTCCACTCTCCTGGGAGGGTTTTCCACTAGATGTTGGAACATTGCTGCTATAACAGCCTCCCCTCTTCTGGGAAAGCTTTCCACTAGATGTTGGAACATTGCTGCGGGTACTTGCTTCCATTCAGCCACAAGCGCATTATTGAGGTTGGGCGATTAGGCCTGGCTCGCAGTCGGCGTTCCAATTCATCCCAAAGATGTTCAATGGGGTTGAGATCAGTGCTCTGTGCAGGCCAGGCAAGTTCTTCCACAAACCCTTTCTTTATGGACCTCGCTTTGTGCACGGGGGCATTGTCATGCTGAAACAGGAAAGGGCCTTCCCTAAACTCGTCTAGAATGTCATTCTATGCTGTAGCGTTAAGATTTCCCTTCAACGGAACTAAGGGGCCTAGTCCGAACGGAACTAAGGGGCCTAGTCCGAACGGAACTAAGGGGCCTAGTCCGAACGGAACTAAGGGGCCTAGTCCGAACGGAACTAAGGGGCCTAGTCCGAACGGAACTAAGGGGCCTAGTCCGAACGGAACTAAGGGGCCTAGTCCGAACGGAACTAAGGGGCCTAGTCCGAACCATGAAAAACAGCACGACCATTATTCCTCCTCCACCAAATTTTACAGTTGGCACTATGCAGGTAGCGTTCTTTTGGCATCCACCAAACCCAGATTCGTCTGTTGGACTGCCAGATGGCAAAGTGTGATACATCACTACAGAGAACGCGTTTCTACTGCTCCAGAGTCCAATGGTGGCGAGCTTTACAACACTTCAGCCGAAGCTTGCGATTGCGCATGGTGATCTTTAGCTTGTGTGCGGCTGCTCGGCCATGGAAACCCATTTCATGAAGCTCCCGACAAACAGTTATTGTGCTGACGTTGCTTCCAAAGGTAGTTTGGAACTCAATAGTGAGTGTTGCATCTGAGGACAGACTTTTTTTTACGCATTACGCTTTTCAGCACTCGGCGATCCTGTTCTGTGAGCTTGTGTGGCCTGAGCCGTTGTAGCTCCTCGACGTTTCCACTTCACAGTAACATCACTTAACCGGGTCAGCTCTAGCAGGGCAGAAATTTGATGAACTGACTTGTTGGAAAGGTAGCATCCTATGACGGTGCCACGTGGAAAGTCACTGAGCACTTCAGTAAGGCCATTCTACTGCCAATGTTTGTCAATGGAGATTGCGTGACTGTGTGCTCGATTTTATACATCTGTCAGCAACTGGTGTGGTTGAAATAGCCAAATCCACTAATTTGAAGGGGTGTCCACATATTTTTGTATATATAGTGTATCTTTTCCCTAGGGGTGAATACCCAGCCTCGGATACCTGAGATGGAGGATCACGTTCTGTTTTAACAGTTACGGTAGACATTCTTTACATTTGAAAAGTGGAACTAGCCATAAACCAAAAGGTAGTCGTAACTCATAATAGACTTCATTACTCCGGGAAAGTTGTTTTGCTCTTGTATTTGGAGTTGGTACTAAAGGTTTAGAGCTATGTGTGTTCCTTCCTGTGTGTTTCTGGATCCCCTGGGTTTTTTACGGGAGATCTGATGTGAGTAACAAATCACCTTTCAGTAATACAGTGGGGATCATTAACGCCCCATAAAGAGCTATAGAATGGGAGCTGGCCAGATGGCGTCTGCTGTTATATGAATAATAGTTTTGAATACTGTGACTCTGCAGGGGCATTACAGGACATGCTGATGACAGAGAGGGAAGGAATGAAGGCAGGGGGTGATGCAGGCAGGGAGTGATGAAGGGAGGGAGGGTGTGATGCCGGAAGGGCGGGAGGCAGGCAGGGAGGGTGTGATGCAGGGAAGGGAGGGAGGCAAGCAAGCAAGCAAGGAGGGATGGTGGGATGCAGGAAGGGAGGCAGGCAAGGAGGGAGGGTGTGATGCAAGGAGGGTGGGAGGCAGGCAGGCAGGCAAAGAGGGAGGGTGTGATGCAGGAAGGGAGGCAAGGGGGGAGGGATGCAGGAAGTCTGTGGAGCAAAAGGGAGGGAGGGAGAGACTACGGAAAAAGAAGGAACAGCACATCAGAAATCAGCTCAATGTAAAAGAAGAATCCATAGACTTGAACCACTTCTGTGAAAATTGTTAAACACTAAACAAACAACAACACGAAGAGTTATCTATCCAAAACGGACATGTATGGGTAAACCCCTTCTCCAATCTTTTTGGCCCTATAACAAAGAACAAACAGCAAAAACATATAAACTCAGCAAATAAAGTGTCACTGTCAATGGCGTTTATTTTCAGCAAACTTAACATGTGTAAATATTTGTATGAACATAACAAGTTCCACAGACATGTGACAGAAATGGAATAATGTGTCCCTGAACAAGGGGGGGTCAAAATCAAAAGTAACAGTCAGTATCTGGTGTGGTCACCAGCTGCATTAAGTACTGCAGTGCATCTCCTCCTCATAGACTGCACCAGATATGCCAGTTCTTGCTGTGAGATGTTACCTCACTCTTCCACCAAGGCACCTGCAAGTTCCCGGACATTTCTGGGGGGAATGGCCCTAGCCCTCACCCTCCGATCCAACAGGTCCCAGACGTGCTCAATGGGATTGAGATCCGGGCTCTTCACTGGCCATGGCAGAACACTGACATTCCTGTCTTGCAGGAAATCACGCACAGAACGAGCAGTATGACTGGTGGCATTGTCATGCTGGAGGGTCATGTCAGGATGAGCCTGCAGGAAGGGTACCACATGAGGGATGTGTCTTCCCTGTAACGCACAGCTTTGAGATTGCCTGCAATGACAACAAGCTCAGTCCGATGATGTTGTGACACACCGGCCCAGACCATGACGGACCCTCCACCTCCAAATCGATCCCGCTCCAGAGCACAGGCCTCGGTGTAACGCTCATTCCTTCGACGATAAACACGAATCCGACCATCACCCCTGGTGAGACAAAACCGCGACTCGTCAGTGAAGAGCACTTTTTGCCAGTCCTGTCTGGTCCAGCGACGATGGGTTTGTGCCCATAGGCGACGTTGTTGCCGGTGATGTCTGTTTAGGACCTGCCTTACAACAGGCCTACAAGCACTCAGCCCAGCCTCTCTCAGCCTATTGCGGACAGTCTGACCACTGATGGAGGGATTGTGCGTTCCTGGTGTAACTCGGGCAGTTGTTGTTGCCATCCTGTACCTGTCCCGCAGGTGTGATGTTCGGATGAACCGATCCTGTGCAGGTGTTGTTACATGTGGTCTGCCACTGCGAGGACGGTCAGCTGTCCGTCCTGTCTCCCTGTAGCGCTTTCTTAGGCGTCTCACAATACGGACATTGCAATTTATTGCCCATTTAGTGTCCTACGTTTTCATAACTGTGGCCTTAATTGCCTACCGTCTGTAAGCTGTTAGTGTCTTAACCTCTAACGAGCCTCTACCCTGGATCCGGGAGCACCCCCCCCCCCCCACCCCCCACACTGATTAGCATCGCTAGCATAGCGTCACAATTAAATAGTAGCATCTAAATATCATTAAATCACAAGTCCAAGACACCAGATGAAAGATACAGATCTTGTGAATAAAGCCACCATTTCAGATTTTTAAAATGTTTTACAGGGAAGACACAATATGTAAATCTATTAGCTAACCACGTTAGCAAAAGACACCATTTTTTTACTCCAACAGTTTTTTCCTGCGTCAGTAGCTATCACTAATTCGACTAAATAAAAATATATATAGCCACTAACCAAGAAACAACTTCATAAGATGACAGTCTGATAACATATTTATGGTATAGCATAGTTTTTTTTTGAAAAATGTGCATTTTTCAGGTATAAATCACAGTTCTACATTGCAGCTGCAATCTGAAATAGTGCCGACGCAGCCAGAACAATTACAGAGACCAACGTCATATAACTAATTACTTGTCTTAAAACATTTCAGAAAAATACACAGCGTACAGATATTCAAAGCCCAACATCTGGTGAATCCAAACAATATTTCAGATTTATTAAATGTTTTATAGCGAAAACAAAATGTAGCGCTAAATTAGCATAGCTATGCCAGGCAGAACCAGCTGGGCGCCCACGACCAGTTCACATGCACGACAGATATATGAAATAACATCGTAAATTGGGTCTTACTATTGCTGATCTTTTATCAGAATGTTGATCAAGGTGTCCTTTGTCCAGATGATTCCTTGTTTCGATTCAGAATGGCAACTTTCCCACTTCATTTGGCATTGGTACTGGTCGAGTGGCACGGATCTCTCAAACGAAAATAAAATCAGAGAACGGAACACCGCAAAACTCCCGAAAAAATTAAAATAATCTGATTAAACTATATTGAAAAAACATACATTACGATGATATGGTCACATGTATCAAACAAAATTCGAGACGGAGATAGTTTTCATCCGTAACGGCAGCAAAACAGTAGACAATCGCACCTCCAAGTCGCGCGATTCAGAGAACCGGAAGTTGTCGGTCACGCCAAAGAAATAGGTCTTATTTCACGTCAGAACAAGATAAACAAAAAATTTCTCCTCTGACGTCCTCTTGACACCCAGAGGAAGGCGAATGAAGTGTGTTTCGGGTCATAGGTGGCGTGACCATATATAGGCAGAGCGTTGAAGCGAGCATAGACATCTTGCATTCTACTTCTTGGTCAGGGAAAGTGCTGTCAAATGACTTATGTTTCTCTCAGAGACAAAATTGAAACGGTTTTTGAAACTAGAGATTGTTTTCTATCCAATGGTATTAATTATATGCATATAGTAAGAGCAATAATTGAATAAGAGGCAGTTTAATCTGTAGAGCAAATTATGCTAATGTGAAAACAGCACCCCCTCTCAAGAAGTTAACGACCGTTCTACAGGTGCATGTTCGTTAATTGTTTATGGTTCATTGAACAAGCATGGGAACCGTGTTTAAACCCTTTACAATGAAGATCTGTGAAGTTATTTGGATTTTTACGAATTATCTTTGAAAGACAGGGTCCTGAAAAGGGAAGTTTATTTTTTTGCTGAGTTCACATGATCAAATACAAATCTTAGAATCAACTATTAAAAACTATCAGAACCCACTGGGTTTTCCAATTACATTGAATGAACTACAGGACAAAATACAAACCCTCCAACCCCAAAAGGCCGGTGGTGTTGATGGTATCCTCAATGAATGATAAAATATACAGATTACAAATGGCTATACTTAAACTTTTTAACATCATCCTTAGCTCTGGCATCTTCCAATCCACAAAAGTGTAGACAAATTTGACCCCAATAACTAGCGTGGGATATGCGTAAACAGCAACCTTGGGAAAATCCTCTGCATTATCATTAACAGCAGACTCATATTTCCTTTGTGAAAACAATGTACTGAGCAAATGTCAGATTGGCTTTTTACCAAATTACCAAACGACAGACCACGTATTCACCCTGCACACTCTAATTGACAAACAAACAAACCAAAACAAAGGCAGTCTTCTCATGCTTTGTTGATTTCAAAAAAGCATTTGACTCCATTTGGCATGAGGGTCTGCTATACAAATTGATAGAAAGTGGTGTTGGGGGAAAAACATACAACATAAAATCCATGTACACAAACAAGTATGCGGTTAAAATTGACAAAAAACACATTTCTTTCCACAGGGTCGTGGGTTGAGACAGGGATGCAGCTTGAGCCCTACCCTCTTCAACATGTATATCAACGAATTGGCGAGGGCACTAGAACAGTCTGCAGCACCCGGCCGCACCCTACTAGATTATGAAGTGAAATGTCTACTGATGATCTGGTGCTTCTTTCCCCAGCCAAGGAGGGCCTTCAGCAGCACCTAGATCTTCTGCTCAGATTCTGTCAGACCTGGGCCCTGACAGTAAATCTCAATAAGACAAAAATAATAGTTTCCAAAAAAGGTCCAGTTGCCAGGACCACAAATAGAAATTCAGTCTAGACTCCGTTGCCCTAGAGCACACAAATTCCTATACTTACCTCGGCCTAAACATCAGCGCCACAAGTAACTTCCACAAAGCTGTGAACGATCTGAGCGACAAGGCAAGAAGGGCCTTTATGCCATCAAAAGGAACATACATTTCGACATACGAATTTTGGATCTGGCTAAAAATACTTGAATCAGTTATAGAACCCATTGCCCTTTATGGTTGTGAGGTCTGGGGTCTGCTCACCAAGCAAGAATTCACGAAATGGGACAAACACAAAAATATCCTCTGTGTACAACGTAAAACACCAAATAATGCATACAGAGCAGAATTAGGCCGATACCCGATAATAATCAAAATCCAGAAAAGAGACGTTCAATTCGGCAATCTCCTAAAGGAAGCGATTCCCAAACCTTCCATAACAAAGCCATCACAAGTGCTCAGCTCTGTTCACAAACACACCCCACAGAGCCCCAGGACAGCAACACAATTAAACACAACCAAATCAGGAGAAAAAACAAAAAGATAATTACTTGACACATTGGAAAGAATTAACAAAAAACAGAGCATACTAGAATGCTATTTGGCACTAAACAGAGTACACAGTGGCAGAATAACTGACCACTGTGACTGACCCAAACTTTAGGAAAGCTTTGACTATGTACAGACTCAGTGAGCATAGCCTAACCATTGGGAAAAGGCCGCTGTAGGCAGACCTGGCTCTCAAGAGAAGACAGGGTATGTGCACACTGTCCACAAAATTAGGTGGAAACTGAGCTGCACTTCCTAACCTCCTGCCAAATGTATGACCATTTTAGAGACACATATTTCTCTCAGATTACACAGACCCACAAAGAATTAAAAACAAACCCAATTTTGATAAACTCCCATATCTATTGGGTGAAATACCACAGTGTGCCATCACAGCAGCAAGATGTGTGACCAGTTGCCACAAGAAAAGGTCAACCAGTGAAGAACAAACACCATTGTAAATACACCATATATTTATGTTTGTTTATTTCTTACCTTGTGTACTTTGCACATAATTTACATTTGAAAATTTCTTTATTCTTTTGGAACTTTTAAGTGTAAAGTTTACTGTTCATTTTTATTGTTTATTTCACTTTTGTTTATTATCTACTTCACTTGCTTTGGCAATGTTAAGATATGTTTCCCATGCCAATAATGCCCTTAAATTGAATTGAGAGACAGATGGAGATAGACAGAGACTCAATGTTTAGGTTCGGAGAAAGAAAATCCATTAAAGGGGAACGTTTATTTCCTAGTTAGGATCCAGATTGGAGGTTTGAAGAAAGTTTAAAAACTTGACTCTATACCTTCCAAGCGTTCTCATGCAGTCATGGAAGGTCACTGCTTCACTCTCATTGTTATTCAGCTAAATAGCCAGTCCAATCACCCTGAGTAGGCCACTCCAAGGGATAAAAAGTCCAATGTCACTTCTATAATCTGGAAGCAATAGATTGTTTTATGTTCAAGGTGGTAGCTAGACTGATGCTTGGCTTGAGGAGTGTGATCTAGACTCTACACTGAAGCCCAGGCAAGACCACTCTCTGTGATTGGTGCTCTGGTATACAAGGCAGTGTTTGGCCAGATATGTCTGCTTGGCATGGCTAAAGGGCCTCACAGAAACCTGTCATTCATTATAGGCGCTAGAGTACTGGGTTGTCACTGGACATTGTTCATTTGGCTTTATAATGAAATGAGTCAACAATCTCCATCATCAGCTTCTTCTAAACTCAGCAAAAAAGAAACGCCCTCTCACTGTCAACTGCATTTATTTTCAGATAACTTAACATGTGTAAATATTTGTATGAACATAACAAGATTCAACAACTGAGACATAAACTGAACAAGGACCACAGACTTCTGACTTAACAGAAATGGAATAATGTGTCCCTGAACAAAGGGGGGGTCAAGCATGGGAAACAGTGTTTAAACCCTTTGCAATGAAGATCTGTGACGTTATTTGAATTTTTACGAATTATCTTTGAAAGACAGGGTCCTGAAAAAGGGACGTTTCTTTTTTATTCTGAGTTTAGAGTGAACAGGTTCGTGGAAAGCATTTTCGCTTTAGGTACTGTATTGTCTGTACAGTAATGGAACAGTTTGGCATTTTGGTTAGAAAGCATGCCTGAACCCAGATCAAAACCTATCTATGGTGAGTGATGCTTTTTAATCATGTGATGCTGAAAGACATTGTAGCCTACTACAGTACATGAGATGTTTCATCACTTCAAGTGTCAACAGGTTTCACCAGTTTCAAGGAAGTCTCATTCAGTAGTTAATGGACTGATAGGACTTCCTCTCCTCTCTGCTCCTCTCTCTGTGAGCTAATTAATTAGTTCCACCTGTGGAAGAGGCATTACTCTGCTGCTCTCTCTCTGTCGGCTCCGCCACTCATGCTGAGATGGTTGTAAGCGCTAATTTGTTTTTGTTTCTCTCTGCTAACCTTGGAGGGGGAGAGCGTTATTAGCTTTTTGTGCTTTTCTTCTGCGAGAGATTAAATTCAGGTCGACACAAGGCAGTTTTAATTTGCGTTTAATTCTTTTCTCCCCTCATCACCCCATCCTCATAATTCTAATTAGATTTGGGTGAAATGAACTCTAATTAAAAATGTTTTGTCCCCCCACCACCCCCTACCCCCTGAAATGCAACTGGCAGTGACGTCTTCAACAAGAGTGCCCTGTTAATTTTCTGGTGCTGCAATATAATCTGTGGTATTTGTTTCATTAGCCCATTGTTGATATAGTCCCAACATGTTGTGCATGTCAGCAATCAGGTTTTCAAGATATTCAACTTTCAAAGTACAGAAATACAGCTGGTATGATATATTTTGCATCAAATAATACTGCATTTTGCATCAAAATGAAAGTTACATATCTTGAAAACTTGATTGCTGACATGCTTTACATTTTGGGACAATATCAACAATGGACTAATGAAACAAATACTAAAATATCGTTTTTGGGTGGAATGTTCCTTTAAGTCTTCCATTTAAATGAGGTTTGATTTCCCCTTCAAGATGGTGTGCTGACGATTTTGTCTGCTGATTCCCCTGTCATCTTCCCCTTTCTCCCTGTTCATTATTCATGGTTCTTCTGCCAATATCCTGGGAGGAAATTAAATGGGGGGGAGCGTTGTGATGAGTATCAGGGAGTTTCAATATAAAGGCAAGGATCCTGCAAAATCATTCATCTCCAGTACACATCAGATGGTGTGGAGACGCATTTGGCTGACTGTCAGTGCATGTCTGGGTTATTGATTTACTCTAGCTCCAGGCTTCACGATAGGTATTAGGCCTTAGATAGTGCCAAAGTCAGGATTCCAGTTGAACTACTGGTGATGGGGCGGATGTCACAAATACTTATTTTGGTCTGTCCCTTTAACCACTGGATCACCTACGCACATCTCTTATCTTATTTTGATTTGACTCTTATTATTGATATTGATGAATGTACTGCATTGTTGAGGGAGCTAGCACATCGACATTTTGCTGCGCCTTTAATACCTTCTGTAAACTGTATGCGATGAGTACAATTAAATTTGATAAGAAAGCAGTGTGGGTCTGAGTGACCGCCTTCTGATCTGGACTGTCTTTCCCTTTAAACAGCGATATCACAATTAGCCATGCACTGAGTGTGGTCGTTTGCAACCTGGCTGCACATTTAACGGCCAGGAACAGTTTATATCTGTGTAAATGCCACATTTACATTTTGCAAGAGTGGACGTGTGGCCTGTAAAGCATCAGAGAATTATAAAATGAAACGGTAAAGCACAGGATTGTGATCGCTCTCAGAGCCATTACTCTGTTCACAGTGTGGTATCCCCAACAAACAAGATCAATGGATGAATAAACTTGTTTATCAAGTCCTATTCAGAGGCAGCTACATAATAAACAATTCAAAAATGCTATGTAAAGAGGTTGACGTTTATCCTCTCCTAGGATCCCACTAACAGTGGGAAAACTGAACGTTGTGCTGTCTCAATTTAACATGATTTGCCTGGTGATATTGACAAAGAGAAGAAATCGACTTTGTTGACTATAATTTTTCTCTGTTATTTGTTTGCCCTGGGGAGGCTAAATTCGTTTTGAGAGACGGTTGGTAGATAATCACAGATGGAAAAATAGTCTCGCTACATTCTGGGCTGTGTTGTCAGAGCTGCTTCAGGTATACTCATTGTAGTCTACCCATGGTTCAGTGCAGTTCATGACCATTGTCCTAGGAGATTGGTAATCAAACTATCATTGAGACCCTGTGCGCCCACCACCACCCTAGGATTGCTAAATAGCAGCTGCAGTGAATTAAACTTTAATGATATATATTTTATTTATTTATTTATATTTATTTATTTTATTTTTTGCAATCGTAAAGGTATCTTTTCTAGCTGCGGTTAGTTGTTTATGACAGCCCTGTGTGTAGGTTATGGCCCCTAGTGCTCTGGTATGCTCACACACACAGTGTTAATCACACCTGGGCTTGGTACAGCACACCCAGTTCTACAGCCATTATACAGAGCCAGGGGGATCATGATATTCATACAGGCCATTCTCCACTGGTCCCTTTGGTTCCACAGCTTCTATGTCCACAGGATTCTCATACGCGTTAATAATTCAGAGTTGACACTTCCATTGTTGTGTGTGTGTGTGCACGCGCAACAGTGCAGACGGAGGGGGGGGGGGGGTGTGTGTACCCAGTCCCGTTCTGTGATTCAGTATGTTCTGTGATTCAGTATGTACGGTAGGGTGGTATGGTACAGGCATACTGAAATGAAATCCAGGCAAGAAAGGAACACAGGAAAGGAACACTTCTCCCCTGTTGCTAGGTAATGGACCTGGAGCTGGGTTAATTGCTGAATTAAAAAGCATGTAACAGAGAGAGCCTGGCAGATTGGGTGGGCTGCAGAGAACAAATGCCAAGGAGCTCAGATTACCAGGCTACAGAGCGTTAGAGTCCTTAAATACACAGCTCATTCTGGGGTCCAGGGGGGTTTCAGTCACGGTTGCTTGGGTGATAGTATGAGTAGGGTGTGGCGGGTCACAGTGGCGGTATAATTTCTTGGTATAGCGGTTGAGTGCTTGACCCTACACACGTTTTTGAAAAGTACTTCTTATATGTCAAATGTTCCTACTGAAGCCATACCTGTAGCCTGAACTCTGTGCATGTTTGTTTCAGCTTGTGATGAATGGAAAGTGCTGCCCAGACCAGATCTCCACCGTGACGTCAACCGCTTTGGCCACACCTCTGTCGTCAGCAATGGGTCAGTCACTTGCATCCAGTATATTGCCCCTCCGTTACTTGGTATTTGTAGTTTTTTATCTCAGTTTTCTTTCATCAGTTTCCTCAGTGTTCCCTGGTAATGATGTGTACTCTGTGTTGTGTTCTCTCCCCAGGTCAATGTATGTGTTTGGTGGTTTCTCTGGTGTGCTGCTGAATGACGTGCTGGTCTACACCCCTCCCAGCTGCCAGGCCTTCAGTGAGGAGCCGCGCTGTGCCAACGCCGGCCCTGGCATCCGCTGTGTCTGGCTTAGGGACCACTGTTTCCCCTGGGACAACAGCCATGCCAACGGCAGCGTGCCCGCTCCCTTCTGCCCTCCACGCACCAGTACGTGTTGTATGACATTGCCCTCGTCACCATTTGAGTTTACATACCTAGCAATACTTAACTTGGAAATTGGGATGGCAACAATTTACTCAAGTTTGTAGCCTCCACGATGATTCAATCCACACCTGGATATATGTGTTCGCCTGTTTTTATCTCTATGTTTCTCATGGGGAGGGATGATTTCACTTCCCGCTCTGGTAGTTCAAATCAAAATCTAATTTTATTTGTCACATGCTTCGTAGACAACAGGTGTAGACTAACAGTGAAATGCTTACTTATGGATCATTTTCCAACAATGTAGAGTTAAAGATAAAATGGAAATAGTGACACGAGGAATAAATACATAGTGAATAATAAATACACATAATGACTAAAAATAACATGGCTATATACAGGGAGTTGAAAATAACATGGCATTTAGAAGTCTAATGGCTTGGGGGTAGAAGCTGTTCAGGGTTGTGTTGGTTCCAGACATGGTGCATTGTTACCACTTGCCGTGCGATAGCAGAGAGAAAGTCTGTGGCTTGGGTGGCTGGAGTCTTTTTAACAATTTTTGGGGGCTTCCTCTGACACCGCCTGGTATAGAGGCCCTGAATGGAAGTTCGGCCCCGGTGATGTACTGGGCTGTATGCACTACCCTCTGTAGCACCTTGCGTGGTGATGCAGCCAGTCAAGAAGCTCTCGACAGTGCAGCTGTAGAACTTTTTGAGGATCTGAGGGCCCATGCCAAATCTTTGTAGTCAATGAACAGCATTCTCACGTAGGTGTGCCTTTTGTCCAAGTGTGAAAGGGCAGTGTGGAGTGTAATAGAGATTGCGTCATCTGTGGAACTGCTGGGGCGGTATGTACATTTGAGTGGTTCCAGGTTGTCTGGGATGATAGTGTTGATGTGAGCCCCCTTCAAACGATTTCATAGCTACAAATCAAATTGCGTGGTCACATACACGTGTTTAGCAGATGTTATTGCGGGTGTAGCGAAATGCTAGTGCTTCTAGTTCCGACTAGGGTTGCAAAGGGTCGGAAGTTTTCCATGGGAAGTTAAGTCCTGGAATTTTGGGAATTTTGCTTAAATTCTTCCCCAAAAAATTGCTTACAACAGTGAACCTTTTTTGTGGGATACACAAAGGCAATTCTAGGTCTTGTGACATATTTTGGTTAAACTATCCGCAATTCAATGGAATTGCAACCCTCTGCATGAACAGTGCATTTTTCCATCACATGTACAGCTGATTCTCAAGATCTTCCACACTAATGAGATGCTATTGAGCCCACACTACTACACTGTCTGAGCCAAGGACTACATGATTTCTGGTAAGTTTTGATTACAATACTGGGTGGGGTGAATAGTAGTAGCCTACAGCAAAGTGTGTTTAAATAATTTCTAACTTATTAACAATTTCTGCTAGTTAGTTTTTTCTACCATTTATCTGTGCAAGGAATTGTATTATTATAATTTTTTTACAATTTATTTTTCTAATCTTTACAGGAAAATGCCACGTAGAAGCAGCTAATGTAGAAGGAAAAGCTGTGTACATTTGCAAATACTGTGCAAAATCTTATGTGATGAATGCAACAAAGAGGCAGAGTCATCTGGCCAAGTGCATGAAGTTCACTCAGTGCCCCCAACAAGCAACCTCTGACAAAAGTCCCTCTACTACTATTTGACGTGAAAATGATGAATCAGACACCTTATTTATAACAACAGCTCATGGTCCTCCTGGAATCACTCAATGGAGGAATGTAGTCAGAGAAATGCTGATGAATGTCTTGCTCGAGCTGTTTATGCAACTGATTCACCTCTGATGCTCACAGGCAATGTGTATTGGAAGAGATTTCTGAATGTTCTTTGCCCAGCATACACCCCTCCAACCAGACATGCTTTATCTACTCATTTGCTGGATGCAGAGTTCAAGTGAAGGTCAAGCAAATCATAGAGAAAGCAGACTGTTTTGCAATCATCTCTGATGGGTGGTCGAATGTTCGTGGGCAAGGAATAATGAACTACATCATCTCCACCCCTCAACCAGTATTCTACAAGAGCACAGATACAAGGGACAACAGACACACCGGTCTCTGCATTGCAGATGAGCTGGAGGCAGTTATCAATGACCTTGGATCACAGGAGGAATTTCCACTGGTTAGAGACAATGCTGCGAACATGAAGGCTGCTTGGTCTAAAGTGGAGGAGTCCTACCCTCACATCACACCCATTGGCTGTGCTGCTCATGCATTGAATTTGCTCCTCAAGGACACCATGGCACTAAAAACAATGGATACACTCTTCAAGAGAGCCAAGGAAATGGTTAGGTATGTGAAGGGTCATCAAGTTATAGCAGCAATCTACCTCACCAAGCAAAGTGAGAAGAATAAGAGCACCACATTGAAGCTGCCCAGCAACACCCGTTGGGGTGATGATGTCATCATGTTTGACAGTCTCCTGAAGGGGAAGGAGTCTCCCAAGAAATCTGTCTGTCGATATGGACATGCCCATCAAGAGGATCCTCCTGGATTATATATTTTGGGAGAGAGTGGTAAGCAGCCTGAAACTCCTGAAACCTATAGCAGTAGCCATTGCACAGATTGAGGGAGGGAATGCCATTCTGATGTTCAGACTCTGCTTGCAGATGTAAGAGAAGAAATCCACACTGCCCTGCCCACCTCACTGTTGCTCCAAGCAGAGGAAACTGCAGTTCTGAAATGCATCATAAAGCATGAAGACTTCTGCCTGAAGCCCATACACACTGCAGCGTACATGTTGGACCCCAAGTATGCTGGCTAGAGCATCCTGTCTGGTGCAGAGATCAACAAGGCTTATGGTGTCATCAGTACTGTGTCTCGCCACCTTGTCCTGGATGAGGGCAAGGTTCTTGGCAGTCTGGTGAAGTACACTTCCAAGGGCTTTGGGATGGAGATGCAATATGGCAGTCGTGCCAACATATCTCATCAGCCACCTGGTGGAAGGGACTTTGGATCTGAGGCTCTTTCCCCTGTTGCCTCCATCATCAAATCAAAGTTTATTTATCACGTGCGCCAAATACAACAGGTGTAGACCTTACAGTGAAATGCTTACTTACAGTCTCTAACCAATAGTGCAAAAAAGGTGTTAGGTGAATAATAGGTAAGTAAAGAAATAAAACAACAGTAAAAAGACAGGCTATATACAGTAGCGAAGCTATAAAAGTAGCGAGGCTACATACAGACACCGGTTAGTCAGGCTGATTGAGGTAGTATGTACATGTAGATATGGTTAAATATGGTTAAAGTGACTATGTATATATGATGAACAGAGAGTAGCAGTAGCATAAAAGAGGGGTTGGCGGGGGGTGGATGGCGGGACACAATGCAGATAGCCCTGTTAGCCAATGTGCGGGAGCAATTGAGGTAGTATGTACATGAATGTATAGTTAAAGTGACTATGCATATATGATAAACAGAGAGTAGCAGCAACATAAAAAGAGGGTTTGAGGGGGGTTGGGGGGACACACAATGCAAATAGTCCAGGTAGCCATTTGATTACCTGTTCAGGAGTCTTATGGCTTGGGGGTAAACACTTGAGAAGCCTTTTTGTCCTTGACTTGGCACTCCGGTACCGCTTGCCATGCAGTAGTAGAGATGACAGTCTATGACTGGAGTGGCTGGGGTCTTTGACAATTTTTAGGGCCTTCCTCTGACACAGCCTGGTGTAGAGATCCTGGATGGCAGGCAGCTTAGCCCCAGTGATGTACTGTAGTGCCTTGCGGTCAGAGGCCGAGCAATTGCCAGGCAGTGATGCAACCAGTCAGGATGCTCTCGATGTTGCAGCTGTAGAACCTTTTGAGGATCTCAGGACCCATGTCAAATCTTTTTAGTTTCCTGAGGGGGAATAGGCTTTGTCGTGCCCTTTTCACAACTGTCTTGGTGTGTTTGGACCATTCTCGTTTGTTGTTGATGTGGACACCGAGGAACTTGAAGCTCTCAACCTGCTCCACTACAGTCCCGTCGATGAGAATGGGGGCGTGCTCGGTCCTCCTTTTCCTGTCGTCCACAATCATCTCCTTAGTCTTGGCTACGTTGAGGGATAGGTTGTTATTCTGGCACCACACGGCCGTCTCTGACCTTCTCCCTATACGCTGTCTCGTCGTTGTCTGTAATCAGGCCTACCACTGTTGTGTCGTCTGCAAACTTAATGATGGTGTGGGAGTCGTGCCTGGCCATGCAGTCATGGGTGAACAGGGAGTACAGGAGGGGACTGAGCACGCACCCCTGTGGAGCTCCAGTGTTGAGGATCAGCGTGGCAGATGTGTTGCTACCTACCCTCACCACCTGAGGGCGGCCCGTCAGGAAGTCCAGGATCCAGTTGCAGAGGGAGGTGTTTAGTCCCAGGATCCTTAGTTTAGTGATGAGCTTTGAGGGTACTATGGTGCTGAGCTGTAGTCAATGAATAGCATTCTCATGTAGGTGTTCCTTTTGTCCAGGTGGGAAAGGGCAGTGTGGAGTGCAATAGAGATTGCATCATCTGTGGATCTGTTTGGGCGGTATGCAAATTGGAGTGGGTCTAGGGTTTCTGGGATAATGGTGTTGATGTGAGACATTACCAACCTTTCAAAGCACTTCATGGCTACAGACGTGAGTGCTATGGGTCTGTAGTCATTTAAATCAAATCAAATTTTATTAGTCACATACACATGGTTAGCAGATGTTAATGCGAGTGTAGCGAAATGCTTGTGCTTCTAGTTCCGACAATGCAGTAATAACAACAAGTAATCTAACCTAACAATTCCACAGCTACTACCTTATACACGCAAGTGTAAAGGGATAAAGAATATGTACATAAAGATATATGAATGAGTGATGGTACAGAACGGCATAGGCAAGATGCAGTGCATGGTATAGAGTACGGTATATACCTATGAGATGAGTACTGTAGGGTATGTAAACATAAAGTGGCATAGTATAAAGTGGCTAGTGGTCCATGTATTACATAAGATGGCAAGATGCAGTAGATGATAGAGTACAGTATATACATATACATAAGAGATGTGTAATGTAGGGTATGTAAACATTATATTAGGTGGCATTGTTTAAAGTGGCCGGTGGTACGTTTTTACATAATTTCCATCAATTCCCATTTTTAAAGTGGCTGGAGTTGAGTCAGAATGTTGGCAGCGGCCGCTAAATGTTAGTGGTGGCTGTTTAACAGTCTGATGGCCTTGAGATAGAAGCTGTTTTTCAGTCTCTCGGTCCCTGCATTGATGCACCTGTACTGACCTCGCCTTCTGGATGATAGCGGGGTGAACAGGCAGTGGCTTGGGTGGTTGTTGTCCTTGATGATCTTTATGGCCTTCCTGTGACATCGGGTGGTGTAGGTGTCCTGGAGGGCAGGTAGTTTGCCCCGGGTGATGCGCTCTGCAGACCTCACTACCCTCTGGAGAGCCTTACGGTTGTGGGCGGAGCAGTTGCCGTACCAGGCGGTGATACAGCCCGACAGGATGCTCTCGATTGTGCATCTGTAGAAGTTTGTGAGTGCTTTTGGTGACAAGCCGAATTTCTTCAGCCTCCTGAGGTTGAAGAGGCGCTGCTGCCTTAGGCAGGTTGCCTTTGTGTTCTTGGGCACAGGGACTATGGCGGTCTGCTTGTAACATGTTGGTATTACAGACTCAATCAGGGACATTGAAATGTCAGTGAAGACACCTGCCAGTTGGTCAGCACATGCCCAGAGCACACGTCCTGGTAATCCATCTTGCCCCGCAGCCTTGTGTATGTTGACCTGTTTAAAGGTCTTATTTACGTCGGCTACGGATTGCCTTATCACACAGTCGTCTGGAACAGCTGATGCTCTCATGCATGCCTCAGTGTTGCTTGCCTCGAAGCGAGCATAGAAGTGATTTAGCTCATCTGGTACGCTCGTGTCACTGGGCAGCTCACAGCTGTGCTTCCTTTTGTAGACTGTAATAGTTTGCAAGCCCTGCGACATAAGACGAGCGTCGGAGCCGGTGTAGTATGATTCAATCTTAGCCCTGTATTGACGCTTTGCCTGTTTGATGGTTTGTCGCAGGGCATAGCAGGATTTCTTGTAAGCTTCCGGGTTAGAGTCCCGCACCTTGAAAGCTGCAGCTCTGCCCTTTAGCTCAGTGCGAATGTTGCCTGTAATCCATGGCTTCTGGTTGGGGTATGTGCGTACGGTCACTGAGGGGACGACGTCCTCGATGCACTTATTGATAAAGCCAGTGACTGATGTGGTGTACTCCTCAATGCCATCAGAAGAATCCCGGAACATGTTCCAGTCTGTGATAGCAAAACAGTCCTGTAGTTTAGCATCTGCTTCATCTGACCACTTTTTTACAGACCGAGTCACTGGTGCTTCCTGCTTTAATTTTTGCTTTTAAGCAGGAATCAGGATGATAGAGTTGTGGTCGGAATTACCAATGGAGGGCGAGGGAGAGCTTTGTACTCGTCTCTGTGTGTGGAGTACAGGTGATCTAGAATTTTTTCCCCTCTGGTTGCACATTTAACATGTTGATAGAGATTTGGTAGAACTGATTTAAGTTTCCCTGTATTAAAGTCTCCGGCCACTAGGAGCACCGTCTCTGGGTGAGCGGTTTCCTGTTTGCTTATTTCCTTATACAGCTGACTCAGTGAGGTCTTAGTACCAGCATCTGTCTGTGGTGGTAAATAAACAGCCACGAAAAGTATAGCTGAAAACTCACTGGTCAAGTAGTGTGGCCTGCAATTTATCACAATATACTCTACTTCAGGCGAGCACAATCTAAAGACTTCCTTAGAATTCGTGCACCAGCTGTTGTTTACAAATATGCACAGACCCCCCCCCCCCCCCCCGTTTTACCGGATTGTGCTGTACTATCTTTCCGGTGCAGCGTATATCCCTCTAGCTGAATAGCCATGTCGTCATTCAGCCACGATTCCGTGAAACATAGGATATTACAGTTTTTGATGTCCCTTTGGTAGGATATTTGTGATCGTACCTCGTCTAATTTATTGTCCAATGATTGCACGTTGGCGAGTAGTATTGATGGTAACGGCAGCTTTCCCAGTCGCCTTCGCCGGGTCCTCACCAGGCATCCGGCTCTCTGTCCTCTGTACCTGCGTCGTTTCCTCTTGCAAATAACGGAGATGTCGGTCCTGTGGGGTGTTTGGAGAATGTCTTGTGCGTCGTCTTTGTTGTAGAAACAATCTTTGTCTAATCCGAGGTGAGCGACCGCTGTCCTGATATCCAGAAGCTCTTTTTTCGCTGTAAGATACGGTTGCAGAAACATCATGTACAAAAGTTACAAATAACGTGAAAAAAAACACATAATAGCACAATTGGTTGGGCGCCCGTAAAACTGCTGCCATTTCTTTCGGCGCCATTTTTAATATAACCAAATCCCAACATCAGCCGCCTCAGAACGCAACTGGTCCTTGTTTGGGAACACACACACCACGCAACAGGCTGACCAATACAAGGGTTGAAAAATTGGTGGCCATCTGGGCAAATTTGAGGCTTTTTGAGCCTGACAACCAGCCATCCTCAACAAGGTTGGAAAGTGACAGTGAAGATGAGGGCTCAGAGTCTGATGTTCAATAGGTGGACATTGAGGAGGTCCACGGAGAAGACATGGAAGCCTGAGAGGAAGACAACCAAAGCTTTAGTTTCTAGACTATCATTTTATGTTGAAAACGTTTTTGGGAGATGCGATGGATCATTGGGGATCATTCAACATTCCCTTTTGTTGTTCAGTGAAATGATCCCATGTGAAGAGTCAACTCATTTAATTCATTTAGTTCAATTTCGTACATTTTTATTTTATTTTCATTTCTATTGGAATGATTTAATTATTTGCAATTGTCTACTTATGATAAGGTAAAATGTTTATGTTTCTGTCTCCGTATGTTATGGTAAATATATCCAATGTAAAAAACATCTACATTTACATTTACATTTACATTTAAGTCATTTAGCAGACGCTCTTATCCAGAGCGACTTACAAAAAATTGGAAAGTTCATACATATTCAACCTGGTCCCCCCGTGGGAATTGAACCCTGGTCCCCCAGTGGGAATTGAACCCACAACCCTGGCGTTGCAAGCGCCATGCTCTACCAACTGAGCCACACGGGACCATTTAAATGATATTAATTTGCATATATGTCTGTTAATTCACATATTTTCCCGTTAATTCCCATGGAAAGTTTCCATCTCTGAATATTCCCCAAAATGTGCAACCCTAGTTCCGACAGTGCAGCAATATCTAACAAGTAATATCTAACCATTTCACAACATGTACCCAATACACACAATTCTAAGTAAATGAATGGAATTGAGAATATATAATTATATGGACGACAATGTTAGAGGGGCATAGACTAAGAGCGATGGGTAACGATGCTTCGTGGGTGACTGTTGTTGATGTGTGCAGAGGGTCCCTGGTTCGCGTTTGCACATTGGCAATGGAGAAATGCTCACTAACAGGGATGTAAACACATTTTTGCACAACATTTGAGAGAAATATGATTATTGTGCATATGGAAAAATGCTGGGGTCTTATTTCAGCTCATGAAACATGGGACCAACACTTTACATTTTGTGTTTATTTGTGGTCATTGTAATCTACAGCTTATTATGAGGTATTCTACCTCAGGTGAGCAGAACCTCGAATCTTCCTAAATATTAGAGATCGCGCACCAGACTTTGTTAACAAAGAGACACACACCTGCCTTTGAGTTTACGAGACGCTGTGGTTCTGTCCTGCGGATGCATAGAAAAAACAGCTAGATTTATATCAACCATGTCCCCGTTCAGCCACGACTCTGAAGCACAGGATATGACAGATCTTCACGTCCAGTTGATAGGATTGTCTCAAATGGATCTCGTCCAGTTTGTTCTCCAGTGATTGTACGTTCGCCAGTGTAACAGAGGGTAGAGGAGGTTTATTTACTCGTCGCCGTGGTTTCATTGAAGTCGAATTCTTCATCCAAATCTCTATTCTGATTTCCAGGTGCTCTTTTCGGTCATAGGAAACAATGGCAGAAACATTATGTCCAAAAAGAAATACACAAAATAACATAATTGGTCAGGAGCCCGTAAAATGGATGCTACACATCCCAGCACCGTTCTCTCTTACCTGACTAATGGATACATGCTCTATAGTTGAGCAGTCCATGATGAAGCCAAATCACATTTCACATAAAACTCTCTGGTTCCTTACCTATCTCTTGTACTGTATGAATCATCATCCTCCAGGAAAGCAATAATACTTTTTCAATTTCTCTTAAAGCCTGTGTACATAATCGTGGGAACAAAAGGTCAGGACCAACACAATTATTCCAATCGGAGGCAATTACCATTATGCCGAAAATACACTGACACGGAAACACATGTATTGTGTTAATTACAGGGCGGTTTTAGAGCGTTATCACTGATGAATTGGACCGGTGATTAATGAAATTACGTTTTAATTGATGACAGATTATCACACTGTTTATCCTCTGTCCTTGTCTAATCGTTCAGTCAGTCATTTGTAGTTGGCTGCTGGCATGCAGGGTAAGTGGCTCTACAGGGCCACTAGAAATGATAGGCATACAGCTAGACCCATCTACCTTTCTGTTTTCTTGCTGATAAGGTGGTATTGCAGGGGACATTTGCGTGTCAAACCTATTTTATTTCTTGATTGAGTCACTATGCTGTTTACTAGTATTGTTTCTCTGACTGTCCTCAAGATTCCCTGTCTCGGCCCAGTCTCTGTTCTGCTACGGTCACCACTGATCTTGAACATGAACTCTCTAGCTGACTAGGTCCTCCAACTCTGTTCCCTTGTAAAACTGTCTGTATCGAGACTAACTTCCGTTGTTAAACTGTGTGTGGTTTCCCCCTCCAGACAATGCAGCCGAGAGATGCTACAGGTTCTCCGACTGCGTTAGCTGCACTGCCAACACCAACGGCTGCCAGTGGTGTGAAGACAAGAAGTGCATCTCTGCCTCCAACAACTGCACTGTGGTGAGTCTGCCTACAGGGGGCGGAAGTGAGACAGCACAATCACAGCTAAACTAGTCAATAAATGGCACAGCATGAATAGTCAGGTAGCCTAAAGCTTGCCTTCTCATACGTCACCACTTAACTGTTGTTGTAGCCAAGTCAATATCTCCCCTGCTTGGCTAACAGTGTCAGTTAGCCTAATGCTTGCCCCTGCTGTCTCCTCTATGTGTGTCTGTAGCTGACCCTGGAGCTAGCGCAGCAGCATAGAGGTCCTCTGTCCCTGGCCCCTCCCCCTTCCATGCTGTCTGATCACCAGCTCTCTGTGTGGAAGCAAGGGGCCAAGAGGATGGGACATGTGGGTATTCCATACTGTTGCAGGGGCTTTGCTATTAATGTCAAACCATCCTTTTCTGTTCTGCCAAAGCACAAATTGCAGCTTTACATTACCTCAACACTGTGAAGCAAATTCACTATAATAATAACAATGTTGACGTTTGTTACTTGTATTCTTTCTTCCCAGTCTGTGAGGAACTTCACCAAATGCCATGTGAGGAATGAACAGATCTGCAGCAAGCTGGTCAACTGTAAGAGTTGCTCCCTCAACCTCAACTGTCAATGGGAGCTCCAGCAACAGGAGTGCCATGCCATCCCTGGTGAGAAAGAACATACACACACACAAATGTCTTCCAAAATCTCCAAACAAGCAAGAACTCAACTGACTACCTGTTTGACAGCTATAATCAAGTTTGATTGATTGGAGAACTTGTGTCAATGTTTGATGCATTATGAACTAGGGCTGGGACTTGCCTGGGACCTCACAATAGGATATTATCACAATACTTAATTGCTGATACGATGCGTATTGCGGTTCTCACGTTTCTAAACTCAACAAAAAAAGAAACGTCCTCTCACTGTCAACTGCGTTTATTTTCAGCAAACTTAACATGTGCAAAAATTTGTCTGAACATGAGATTCAACAACTGAGACATAAACTGAACAAGTTCCAAAGACATGTGACTAACAGAAATTGAATAATGTGTCCCTGAACAAAGGGGGGAGTCAAAATCAAAAGTAACAGTCGTTATCTGGTGTGGCCACCAGCTGCATTAAGTACTGCTTGCTGTGAGATGTTACCCCACCAAGGCACTTGCAAGTTCCTGGACATTTCTGGGAGGAATGGCCCTAGCCCTCACCCTCCAATCCAACAGGTCCCAGACATGCTCAATAGGATTGAGATCCGGGCTCTTCGCTGGCCATGGCAGAACACTAACATTCCTGTCTTGCAGGAAATCACGCACACATCCAGCAGTATGGCTTGTGGCATTGTCATGCTGGAGGGTCATGTCAGGATGAGCCTGCAGGAAGGGTACCATGTGAGGGAAGGAGGATGTCTTCCTTGTAACGCATAGAGTTGAGATTGCCTGCAATGACAACAAGCTCAGTCCGATGATGCAGTGACACACCGTCCAGACCAGACGGACCCTCCACCTCCAAATCGATCTCGCTCCAGAGTACAGGTCTCGGTGTAACGCTCATTTCTTCGACGATAAATGCAAATCCGACCATCACCCCTGGTGAGACAAAACCGCGACTCGTCAGTGAAGAGCACTTTTTGCCAGTCCTGTCTGGTCCAGCGACGGTGGGTTTGTGCCCATAGGCGACTTTGTTGACAGTGATGTCTGGTGAGGACCTGCCTTACAACAGGCCTACAAGCCCTCAGGCCAGCCTCTCAGCCTATTGCGGACAGTCTGAGAACTGATGGAGGGATTGAGCGTTCCCGGTTCCTGGCCGGGGTTGGGGTAGCCAGGAGGACAGCATGGCCAGCAGTAGAGAAATGCTTATTGAAATGTTTGATTATCGTGGATTTATCGGTGGTGACCGTGTTACCTAGCCTCAGTGCAGTAGGTAGCTGGGAGGAGGTGCTCTTGTTCTCCATGGACTTTACAGTGTCCCAAAATATTTTGTAGTTAAAGCTACAGGATGCAAATTTCTGTTTAAAAAAGCTAGCTTTGCTTTCCTGACTGACTGTGTGTATTGGTTCCTGACTTCCCTGAACAGTTGCAAATCGCGGGGACTATTCGATGCTATTGCAGTCCGCCACAGGATGTTTTTGTGCTGGTCAAGGGCAGTCAGGTCTGGAGTGAACCAAGGGCTATATCTGTTCTTAGTTCTACATTTTTCGAAAGGTGCATGCTTAATTAAGGTGGTGAGGAAATTACTTTTAAAGAACGACCAGGCATGCTCTACTGACGGGATGAGGTCAATGTCCTTCCAGGATACCCGGGCCAGGTCGATTAGAAAGGCCTGCTCGCAGAAGTGTTTTAGGGAGCGATTGACAGTGATGAGGGGTGGTCGTTTGACCGCGGACCCATAGCGGATGCAGGCAATGAGGCAGTGATCGCTGAGATCCTGATTGAACACAGCAGAGGTGTATTTGGAGGGCAAGTTGGTTAGGATGATATGAGGGTGCCCATGTTTACGGATTTACGGTGGTACCTGGTGGTTTCTTTGATAATTTGTGTGAGATTGAGGGCATCTAGCTTAGATTGTAGGACTGCTGGGGTGTTAAGCATATCCCAGTTTAGGTCACCTAACAGAACGAACTCTGTTAGGTAGATGGGGGGCAATCAATTCACATATGGTGTCCAGGGCACAGCTGGGAGCTGAGGGGGGACTATAACAGGCAGCAACAGTGAGAGACTTATTTCTGGAGAGATTAATTTTATGTATGTACTCTATATATACATACACGCACACAACTGGGTATACATAACAATGAACAGACCTGTATACACACATGCACTACATATGGATGTGCACACAAGAAAATACACACAAGCACCACTACACACCTCCAAATACAGTCCATCCACAAATGCACTCTCCTCTTCAGACCGTGGCCGGGAAGCAGGCCAATTATAATTCTTTACTTGATGTTATGAAAATGGAGCCTCAGCTGACTCACAAATGAGAGCCCAGTAAGTCAGTGTGAGCTTCAGCTAGCTATTTAGCTGTCAGTAGAGTAGACCATAACGCATGTTTGCTGGCAGCTTTATCTAAACCTTCTGGGTCTGTTTAATCAGACCAGTTTAACACACTGAGGACACTTGCGGTCTTAGAGACCCCACGTTTCTGCTCTCCATCTCTGAGAGGCGTGTTGACGAGATCATCTTGCTACTTTACCATTGGACGGACCACTGATTGCATTTTTTTTCTTCTGCCCTGTAGTGTGCCTCCAGGAAACTTCTTAATTCTATAAGGTCAATTTGACATGAAATTAAACGATGTAGGAAGAGTGTGTGCGTGTGTGCATATACTACTTTACCAAAAGTATGTGGACACGTGATGTTGGAAGATGTTGGAACATTGCTTCAGGGATTTGCTTCTATTCAGCCACAAGCATTAGTGAGGTCAGGCACTGATGTTGGGCGATCAGGCCTGGCTTGCAGTCGGCATTCCAATTCATCACAAAGGTGTTCGACAGGGTTGAGGTCAGGGCTCTGTGCAGGCCAGTCAAGTTCTTCCACACCAATCTCGACAAACCATTTCTGTATGTACTTCGCTTTGTGAACGGGGGCATTGTCATGCTGAAACAGGAAAGGGCCTTCCCCAAACTGTTCCATCAAAGTTGGAAGCACAGAATCATCTAGAATGTCATTGTATGCTGTAGCGCTGAGATTTCTCTTCACTGGAGCTAAGGGGCCTAGCCCGAACCATGATAAACAGCCCCAGACCCATTTTTGCTCCTCCACCAAACTTTACAGCGGGCACTATGCATTCGGGCAGGTAGCGTTCTTCTGTCATCTGCCAAAACCACCTGCAAGTTCCCAGACATTTCTGGGGGGAATGGCCCTAGCCTTCACCCTCCTATCCAACAGGTCCCAGAAGTGCTCAATGGGATTGAGATCCGGGCTTTTCGCTGGCCATGGCAGAACACTGACATTCCTGTCTTGCAGGAAATCATGCACAGATCGAGCAGTATGGCTGGTGGCATTGTCATGCTGGAGGGTCATGTCAGGAGGAGCCTGAAGGAAGGGTACCACGTGGGGGAGATGGATGTCTTCCCTGTAACGCACAGCGTTGAGATTGCCTGCAATGACAACAAGCTCAGTCCGATGATGCTGTGACACACCGCCCCAGTCCAGGACGAACCCTCCAAATCGATCCCGCTCCAGAGCACAGGCCTCGGTGTAACACTCATTCCTTCGACGATAAACGCGAATCCGACCATCACCCCTGGTGAGAAAACCGCGACTCATCAGTGAAGAGCACTATTGCGGACAGTCTGAGCACTGATGGAGGGATTGTGCGTTCCTGGTGTAACTTGGGCAGTTGTTGTTGCCATCCTGTACCTGTCCCGCAGGTGTGATGTTCGGATGAACCGATCCTGTGCAGGTGTTGTTACACGTGGTCTGCCACTGCGAGGACGATCAGCTGTCCGCCCCGTCTCTTTGTAGCTCAGTCTTAGGTGTCTCACAGTACGGACATTGCAATTTATTGCCCTGACCACATCTGCAGTCCTCATGCCTCCTTGCAGCATGCCTAAGGCACGTTCACGCAGGGAACCTGGGCATCTTTCTTTTGGTGTTTTTCAGAGTCAGTAGAAAGGCCTCTTTAGTGTAAGTTTTCATAACTGTGACCATAATTGCCTACCGTCTGTAAGCTGTTAGTGTCTTAACGACCGTTGCACAGGTGCATTTTCATTAATTGTTTATGGTTCATTGAACAAGCATGGGAAACAGTGTTTAAACCCTTTACAATGAAGATCGTTGAAGTTATTTGGATTTTACGAATTATCTTTGAAAGACCGTACTGAAAAAGGTATGTTTCTTTTTTTGCTGTGTGTGTGTGTGTGTGTGTGTGTGTGTGTGTGTGTGTGTGTATATATATGTGGATTGCAAATTTAGCCTGACCTTTGGCTTCAATGTAAAGTTATGAGTGATTAGCACAATAGTGCTGCAATGTTGATCTGTGTATTGTTCTAAAGACTGTAACTCTAGCCAAGTGTTTGAATTCTTCACTACTGCTCTGTAGTTAGTCATCTTTTCAATAGCCTTTTATGGAAAAAAGAGATTCTTTCTCAGTCTGATGAAAAACATATGATGGTATCCATTATCCAAACTATGAATGTAATCAGCGCAAGTCTCCGAAATAAGCAGAACAATTGTTGTGATGAAACTGGAGTTGTTTTTCCTTTTAATCTCTGCAAATTGTTGTTTTAATAAAGGTCTCGTCAGGCGTCCATGTACTTCCTCCCACTGTTTAACGTGTCTGTATGCTGGTGCTGGACAGACACATACTTGTGTATTCCTGCAGGGTGGTCGATGCACTCCTCTTTGAAGAATTGTCCATCATTCTGTATCTTTTTCTCAACTGACTGACATTGCCTGATTTCACACCAGGAAATACTTGTCAGTCAACCTCACTTTTATATTTAAGCAATAAGGCATGAGGGGCTGTGGTATATGGCCAATATACCACGGCTAAGGGCTGTTCTTAAACACGACGCAACGCGGCGTGCCTGGATACAGCCCTTAGCCGTGGTATATTGGCCATATACCACAAATGCTCGAGGTGCCTTATTGCTATTATAAGCTGGTTATCAACGTAATTAGAGCAGTAAAAATACATGTGCTGTCATACCCGTGGTCAGCCAATCAGCATTCAGGGCTCGAACCACCCAGTTCTAATTAACAATATATCAGTGTGCTGTGAGTTGCATATCAAATCCAGTTGATATGAGGGGTATTGAGGCCAGGAGCAGATCTATGCACTATTCATTTGTGTGGGCCAGCACAGTCAGAAGCCTGGGTGTAAAGTACTGCTCTGTCCACAGCTCAGCTCTGTGGAGAAGGCTGGCACCATGTAGGGGAGGCATGCCTGAGGATCAACTCCAGCAGGGAGAGCTATGACAACGCCCAGCACTACTGTAAGAACCTGGACGGGAACATAGCCTCCCTCACCACCCCCAAGCAGGTGGACTTTATACTGGACGAGCTGCAGAAGTACCAGCTACAGGAGAAGGTAAGGGAAACGCCTCGGTTTAAAACGGTGTGTTGTTTTGAACGTTGTCCTTCATAAAGTTCTGTCTTGAGGAATGTCTTTTTCCCAAGTCGAATGCCTAAGGAATTGCCATGACAGTGGAACTTCTATTACCCCATGATGATCTGAAGCCAAACACATTGACCACGTCTCTTAGCTTATTTACTGACGAGTCAGTCCACACGTAATCCATTGGATATAGGGCCAACACTGAGATTTCTGTGATCCCAACCTAACTTTTTGTATTTATTTTGTCAAGAGTCACACTTCCTGTTTAAATGCCCACCACACATGTTGGCTTTTCCACTGATTGTGCTGTCAGAACTGAGAAGGATATGCAGGAGCAAGTATTTGACTGGTGTTATTAATTGAATGGAGCTCGAGGATCTCTCTCGATGGTTTTAGGGTGTTTAATGTTTCTGCTCTTTGAATATTAACACTGTTCTTAATAATAAAGCTCACCTTTGATGTTTTAAGATGCAGAGGCAACAGGAAGGAGTTTATGCTCTCCATGGCTACAATAATCAGTTTTCTTTTCATCCAAGCAATTCATTCTTTTTTTGGCCCAGTCGGCCTGTAAAAGAGGATTTGAATTAAAGTGCATTTTCAGAGTACAGCAACAAGTTTTTCAGGATTTGAATCCTGGCGGTCTCCCTTGGTTACTCAAGTAAATGTTCACTGTGTGATAGATCATAGCAGGTGTTACCGGCTAATTAACAATTTACACTGCTCAAAAAATAAAGGGAACACTTAAACAACACAATGTAACTCCAAGTCAATCACACTTCTGTGAAATCAAACTGTCCACTTAGGAAGCAACACTGATTGACAATAAATTTCACATGCTGTTGTGCAAATGGAATAGACAAAAGGTGGAAATTATAGGCAATTAGCAAGACACCCCCAATAAAGGAATGGTTCTGCAGGTGGTGACCACAGACCACTTCTCAGTTCCTATGCTTCCTGGCTGATGTTTTGGTCACTTTTGAATGCTGGCGGTGCTTTCACTCTAGTGGTAGCATGAGACGGAGTCTACAACCCACACAAGTGGCTCAGGTAGTGCAGTTCATCCAGGATGGCACATCAATGCGAGCTGTGGCAAAAAGGTTTGCTGTGTCTGTCAGCGTAGTGTCCAGAGCATGGAGGCGCTACCATGAGACAGGCCAGTACATCAGGAGACGTGGAGGAGGCCGTAGGAGGGCAACAACCCAGCAGCAGGACCGCTACCTCTGCCTTTGTGCAAGGAGGTGCACTGCCAGAGCCCCGCAAAATGACCTCCAGCAGGCCACAAATGTGCATGTGTCAGCATATGGTCTCACAAGGGGTCTGAGGATCTCATCTCGGTACCTAATGGCAGTCAGGCTACCTCTGGCGAGCACATGGAGGGCTGTGCGGCCCCACAAAGAAATGCCACCCCACACCATGACTGACCCACCGCCAAACCGGTCATGCTGGAGGATGTTGCAGGCAGCAGAACGTTCTCCACGGCGTCTCCAGACTCTGTCACGTCTGTCACATGTGCTCATGTGCTCAGTGTGAACCTGCTTTCATCTGTGAAGAGCACAGGGCACCAGTGGCAAATTTGCCAATCTTTGTGTTCTCTGGCAAATGCCAAACGTCCTGCACGGTGTTGGGCTGTAAGCACAACCCCCACCTGTGGACGTCGGGCCCTCATACCACCCTCATGGAGTCTGTTTCTGACCGTTTGAGCAGACACATGCACATTTGTGGCCTGCTGGAGGTCATTTTGCAGGGCTCTGGCAGTGCACCTCCTTGCACAAATGCAGAGGTAGCGGTCCTGCTGCTGGGTTGTTGCCCTCCTACGGCCTCCTCCACATCTCCTGATGTACTGGCCTGTCTCCTGGTAGCGCCTCAATGCTCTGGACACTACGCTGACAGACACAGCAAACCTTTTTGCCACAGCTCGCATTGATGTGCCATCCTGGATGAGCTGCACTACCTGAGCCACTTGTGTGGGTTGTAGACTCCGTCTCATGCTACCACT